>NW_015113326.1:80115-130861 GCF_001443285.1 Poecilia latipinna | reverse complement strand
CCCCCCCCCCTTGGATTTTAATTTTTTTTTTATTTTTTTTTTAATTTTTTTTTTTTTTTTTTTTTTTTTTTTTTTTTTTTTTTTTTTTTTTTTTTTTTTTTTTTTTTTTTTAAGAATTCTGACTTTTTTCTGGGAATTATTTTTCCTGAGATTTCTGATGTTTTTCTCTGAATTGACTTTAACCTCCTGAGATTGCTTGATCAATTATTAAATTAGTTGACTACTATTACGATAATTGATTAATCACAACTGATCCGATTAATTGTTTCAGCCATATAAAAGATGTTTCTTTGCAGTACGGTATAAACAAAGCTAACTGTATTTGTATTATACTTACTCACTTTATGACCATGTATTCATTAGAGAAGTGAATGCACAAAATAAAGCAGACATTAAATTATTCCCCCAACAGGATCATTAACACATACAAAACCATACAAGCAATAAATACCCTTAAACTCCTTCAAATTGAAATTATTGACTCTTGGCGGCTGGTCAGCAGCGCACACTACGGCAATTAGAGCAGCAGTGGATTACATGCGACACACACAGAAGGAATGATGATGTAAACCTGATGTATTGATCAGGTTGGAGTGTGTTCACTGTGCAGGACCGAACCGGCGGAGCAGCAGTTTCAGACGACTTAAAGTCTCTGCAATCAGATCGTAAACTGGATTTCGATTTTCCGCCCGCACGTATGGATCCTACAGGGAGCCGCGAGACGCATCATTAGCATGTGCATTCAATAACTGTCTCTTTATAACAATCCATGCAATAACATCGTCATGCACTGAGCATATCTAACTCCGTCCTGCTGTAATGATTTGTGACGCTAACAGTATTTCAGCCGTGAGCGAGGTCACCTCCTGCTCTGCTTTTCTAACATCTCATCCCAACTGGAACTGATCCACGTTTTAAACGGGTTCTTAAAGTAAAACATCATAATATTACATGTCAGTGATTATTTCAATAATCGATTAATCACAACTAGTCAGGTTAATCGACTGGTTTATTGTGCCTTTAGATTTACACCAGGAAATATAAAATTGTTCTAAAGATTTTGTTTTATTGTTTATGAGCTTCAAAGTTCAAACATTTGCAAGAAAAAAACTAAAAAAATTTTAGATCAAAGGCATTTTCTAGATGAAACTGAGCTCAAAAAGTCAAAAATTTACTGAGCTCTTCATGTATTTTCTGTAAAAATTATGCAAATGTTTGGCTTTTGGAAATTTTCTTTTCATTTAGATTTTTTTTTTTTTACTTTTGGGGCTCAGAAATTTTAAATTCTTTTCTCTTGAAAATTTCTGAGATCTTAAAATTTCTCAGATTTTTCTTGCCAGTTTACGAGAAATGTTTTTTTTTTCTAGAGAATTTCTGAGTCTTTTGGTGAAAATTGACTAACTTTTTTTAAATTACAATATTCCTTACAATTTCTGCTGTAAATCACCATGTAAGGCAGGGATGTCCAAACGTTTTGTTTAGCTACAGGTGATAAAAGGAAACTTATTTGACTTCTAAGTTCCAGAAATGTGCTTCTTTTATAACTTGGATATTTTGTAAGTTGTTTTCCAGGAGATTGTAGAGAGTAAAAGTGTCTGATAAACTTTCCCGCAGACATAAACTGCTCGTGTTGTTGTAGCCCAAAGGCAGCAGTTCTGTTTGTGAGCCACAGTGAGGTCTGAAGGGAATAAGGCAGCCGTCTGGCTCCTCATCCTCTTCATCTCCGATGTCTGCATGGAGCTGCAGGTATTCCCCAGAAGGTATGCAGTAATTAAGAATGAGGTCAGGGGAGTGTGTGGACGTTTTCCTGCAAAGCAGCAAACTGGAAGGAGTTAGAAGCAAAGCATTGCCAGATCCGCCCAACTATTAACAAAAACGCCCTTCATTCCTCTCTTTGGTCTCCATCATGACTTTTATTCCTTTCTTTGAGCCGGTTCTCTCTCTCCACCATTCATCCTGTTATCATTGTAGATGTTGGCAGAAAGAGATTCAGAGAATGAGGGGAAAATGCAAAGTCAGCCATTGTCCTTCTGGTAAACGAACTCACTTAGCGTTGATGAGGTTTGTTAGAACTGCATAATACGGACATTATGGGAAACCAATCATGTCCAACAACAGGGGTGACCAAAGTGTGCCTGATTTTTTTTATTTTTTATTTTGTCTTCTATCTGCAGGTCAAGAAGGATAACATTTTTATTCAACTTTTTGTTTTTAAGGTAAAAATATTTGAGACATAATTTTCATACAACGGAAAATTATAAGTAAAACACAAACAAGCTTTTATAATGAGAAGAACCATGTTTATCCAGAGAATTTTAATTTATTAAACTTGTATAAATATACCAAGCTTTTTGAAAGAAAGTGACTCAAATCGTGTTTTTAAAACGCAGAGTAAAAACTTTCTGAATTTATCCCTTTCTGACGAACAAAATAAATAGCTCTCCTTTATTTGCTTAATTTAAAGTTTTTTTCTTAGTTTTTTCTACCCTGGAAAAAATTGAGTAGATTTCCACCAAAAAAAATTTGACATTTTGAGACAAATTGCAGAAATTTCTGAACTCAAAAAGTTGCAAATTGGCAAGAAAAAGTTGAGAAATGTTAATATTAACCAATCTTTACGATATCTGAAAATTTGCAACATTTTATAGAAAATCCGTGAAGGTTTTTTAATTTTTATTTTTTTGCAAACTTTCTTACTTTTGCAGCTCAGAAATCTTCAAGTTTTTCCTAGAAAACTTTTTTTTTAAATAAATCTCAAAAATTCAGAGTTTTTTTCTTGCAAATGGTTGATGTTGGAGCTCAGAATTTATTTTTTTTAGTTTTCTGGCGGAAATGTATCCATCCTAATAATGTTAAAATGTTATTTTACTGTATTTATTTTATTTATTGTACCTAATTTCTCATGTCTGTTTTAGACTCCCCAGTTGAGTTTGATCTGATCAGCTAATGCTAAAGCTAAAGCCTCTACTAGCTGCTTCTTCAATCCGACTGACCGTTTTGTAAACCCCCTCAGTTCTTGGGGCAGATTGGATGAGTTTGGCTCTGCCCAGTTCAGTCTTTCGGCCATTATGATGAGAAATGAGTCCCCATTATTCTGACATGAAAGCACCGATTGTTATTCTAATTAGGCGTGGTAAATGAGCTGCATTGCTAAGCTTCCTTTCTATCTCCCAACCAGTTTTTCCACCTAATCTCCCTGCTGCTTCCCGACCCACTCTCATTTCCTTCCTTGCCTCACTTCTTGTGCCAGTCTGTATTGTAGATATTGTCTGTTTGATGAAACACCCAGCAGCACCCATACAGTTGTAGTTTT
Source organism: Poecilia latipinna (assembly GCF_001443285.1). NCBI lineage: Eukaryota > Metazoa > Chordata > Actinopteri > Cyprinodontiformes > Poeciliidae > Poecilia > Poecilia latipinna. The sequence continues at coordinate 127,548 of NW_015113326.1, read as the reverse complement.
GCAGTTTTTTTTTTGTTTGTACTGTTGATGCCAGATGGTAAAGAGTTGATGCCATTGGGCAAAATGACCCAATGATTGCGTCAGTTTTACTAAAGTGGAAAATGGAAACAAAATTGACTGAAAATGGGAGTTGAACAGTTTTTTTTAATAGTTATTTTGTCTTGATTATGCAGTCATACTGTCAAAATAGCTGTGAGAATCAGTTTAGGTGTTTACTCTGGTTTGAACTTGTGCATCATTGCAGCCGGTTCTCTGGAACGTGTTGATTTAAAGTCTTTTTGCTTGAAGTGGAGAAACAAAGATATTCCTTCAGTTCAAATGCATCTGTTGTGGCAGATGGATGCTAATGCTAAGGCTAATGCTACTAAATACTGAGGAACTGGATGCAAAAAACCATTTAAGAAAGTTATAAAAGAAATAACTAGAGATAAAACTTTTATCTAACTAGAGATAAAACTTCAATCGGCTCATCTCTGCTCTTAAACATGACAACTCCACTATTTCACTTCAAAGTTGCCTTACAGCCAAAGACACGTGTTCCCAGATGGAAAATCTTTTTGTAACCAAGCAACAACTGCTGGTGCCCTTTGGCACTAGAGAGAATAAAAAAAGAATAAAGTTGACTTAATTTTATGATGGTGGAAGGTTGGCAGTTTATAGAGGGAAGGAGGATGGATGCACTGCATGTCTGGAGAAATGTAGATCTCTGCTGTAAACAACGGTGGGTCACATTTTTACATAACTCTTCATATTAATACAGTGTGACGTCATGTGTGCAAGATCCTGCCCCATCTCCCTGCTGGAGGGCAAAAAGCTGCTTGCTAACGATGACTAGCATTCGGTTTTAGCCGCTAAGTTATCAACATAACCCACAAAATCTTAAATGTACGCCTCCTATGCAAAAGAAAAAGGGACGTAGTGCTTTGCTACTAAATTTCAACACTAAGACAATTAGATTACATTTTAATTAAGAAAAAAAAAGTCAAGCTAGTTATGCTAGGTTGACTATGACAACCTTAACATATAGATGTGCTGTGGAAATCTGTTTCCGTTTCAATTAAAAATAAAAAAAGATGACTGACTGAAACACCTACTCTGACAGATCATCAGTAGAGCAGGTGTTTAAATTAGCCGCTGTGTTAGCTTAGCCAATAGCAGCAGTAGCTAATCTACTGCAGCGATCACTTTTTAATAATTGCAAAATAAACATCAAGCCTAAAAACATAAAACTGTAGCGGATTGAATGTTCTGTTCTTTGTTTGGGAAACGTTTGAGTGTTTTTTTTTATCAGTCCTGATGCATAATCTGGTGGTGTTGTCAGTTGCTATGGCAACCAGTCTGCATGTAGCATTGCCGAAACAGAGCAAGAAAAAAGCATTATTTCTCCCTTCACTGTGGCGTAATGCACTGAATTACTAATATCTTCATCTCCAGGTTTCATTTCGTTAACCGAATCGTTCTGCAGCAGCAGTGCGGCTGTGGATGTAAAAGAATTGCTTTTTTTCCCCCCAGATATTAAAATGTACGCATATGAACAATAACTTGCAGCGGGTTGATATGCTGTCTTAATTTTTCTGACATTAATTTACACTCTTTCTGTCTTGCAAGCACTTTTCTTTCATTCACTCCACAGAGAACAAGTGTAAAACTAACACCTGGACGTAATATTAGGCTGATCCTCCTGCTACAACCATGTTTTCTTATCAGCATGCCGACACTGTTGGCTAATATCTGCATAAACAAACGCCACACACACTCCTCCTCTCTTCTGCTACTTTGTGCAGCGGATACGGTTTGTTTTGTGTGTGTGTAAAGTTGCGGTAGCTGCAGATTGACTGTACAGCCGTGGCCCTCTGTGCTAATGAGGTCAAACAGATATCCAGAGCTCCCTAAACGGCTCTGTCCAAGGAGGCATTCCAGGCCGGCCGCTGTGCTGCCTGCAGGCGTTTCTGTTCGCTGGAGGAAGCTGTTTACTGTGCTTTAGCAAATTATCATAACAGCTTTGCTCCAGGCTTATTCAGAGTCTTATGTTCTGACACTGCTACAAGAAACACTTCAGTTTGAATTGACCTTTAACCTTTAAAGCTGCAGTACATAACTTTTATATGTACTGCTTTTTTTTTTTTGCATAATTGTTAGAAATGTCCTTATGGATAATGTGTGAAAAAAATCAAGTTCCTTTCAGCGCTGTCAATCAAGCTCGTGCAGGCGCTGCTCATAATTTATTGCCAGATAATAACTCTAAAACTTTACACCTCCTAATCAATGATTGTTGGTTAGTTTAAATTAATTTAAATTAGGGCCAGTGGAAAAAAAGATCAAACTTAATTTTCTCAGAATTCTGATAATTATCTTCTTGGATCAAAAATCTGAATTATGAGATTAAAGTTTAATAAACCGGTCAATATGCTTGGTCCTTATTTTTATAGTTTTATTGGACAAAATCCGAGATGGAATTAAAGATAAATATTGGAATTAGTGCTCAAAAAACAATCTGATTAATTGTTTAATGAAACAATCAACTAATATAATCATCAATTAATCGATAACTAGAATATACAGACTCAAAGAAGGCCATTTGCTAAAAAACAAACAATATATTTAGAAGAGTGAGTAAACTAAAACTGTAGCAAAAACATTCATTTTGGATTTAACATAAAAAATAGTTTTAAATTTAAATTTGTTTTGTTTATATTGATATTTTAACATATTTTTATTATTGCATGAAAAGGCTTAAGTGGCTAAAATCTGTAAAATTTCTGACGATTAACCGATTAATCCTCAGAACAATTGATAGAATAACCGATTACTAAAATAATCGCCAGTTGCAGCTTTAGTTGAGGTTTTACATTTCAAAGCTACACAACAATAAAATGACTTTTGGAATATTCTGCGTATATACAACCACTTAACCCTAATAGATAATCGATTAATCATTAAAAGCCATGATTAATCGTGATTGATAGATTATCTATTAGGGGTAAGGGTGTAAACCTGTGGGAGTATTTTCACTTCGCTGGAGTCGGAGGGAGCAACAGTTGCTGGAATGCGAAGAATGCAACTGAAACAAAAACAATAGAAAGTCGGAGCTTATGACAGATGTGCAACCTCGTCTGAAACGGTCCACAGAACCGCTGGTGCGCTACAGTTTCACATCTTTTCAAAGAGCCGGTCCGGCGAGAGTTTGCATCTCAGCAGCCGGCAGCAACGATGTCTGGAGGTTAAACGGCGAACATCTGTTCTCACAAACGAGGGAGATTTTTCTCTCTGTACCTCTAAAGCAGATTTAAAGCTTTTATTAAGGAAGTGTCGGCACAAAGATGTGTTTCTTTTGCTATAATTTTTGCTTTATGTTTAATAAAAGAAAATTTCTCCTTGGATATCACAGTGTCATCTGTTAGCTACATTAGAGGCTTTAAGGGCATGGAAATGTTCTTTATTGTTAATGCAGTCAGTTTCTAAGATGGCACACAATGCTTATCTCAGCAGACTTTTCTGTGTTGGTGGCAGGAATTACAATGGCTGCTGATGAAGGATCAGGCGGCCATGTGGGATTAAGCTTGGGGCTTTTTCATATGACTGATGACTTCTCTTCTGGCCCAGATGGCCTCACCGGGGTAACAAAGTGGCAAAAAGTTCAGAGATGTAAAAGTGATCCATTCTGTCGCTCTTCCTCCTAAATGAGCAGATTAGTCTGACAACATGCAACTAGAGGCTGTAAAACCATTAAAGGCTGAGATAAACAACATTGATTTACAACTCTGGGTAGAAGTTTGTTTGCTCTTATCAGCAGCATGAATGGCATCTTATTTTTTTACTTTTACTGATTTATTTAAACTAGCGCTGAAACGATTAATCGTGATTAATCGATTATTTCAGTAATGGTAAACTAATTTAGTAATCAAGTAATTGCTAACTGCAGCTTACGGATTCAACTGAAGGCCAATTGTTGAAATAACAGCATTTCTAAATGAGTAAATAATGTAGAAAATATTTAAATATTTAGCATTTAAAACCCTGATTTTGAGGTGGCATGGTTATACAACATGGTGCACAACTTGGAATTAATTTTTTATTGTCATATCTGTGCAGTCAAAATTATATCTATAGGCTTAAATATGCATGTGTGTGTTATTTTATTAAGTTGGCATATTAGTCTGAATAATAATAAAAGCTAAGACATAATGTTTGAGTTTTTATGCACTGAAATGAAGCCACACTTTTCAGATATTTCATCATACAAATTTAAAAATATGTACTATTTTCCTTCCACTTCATTTACCAAGTACCCTGTGATTAACACAAAATAAAGACGTCTGTAGTTGTAAAGTACAGGGAAAAATGTGAAAAATAAGTTAGAGTTGAAGTATGTTTTTAGCTTGGATGCAGCTTCAAAAATCCTTTAAATATATAAAAATACCAAAAGTATCTGCAGTTCTCAGTTTTGTGAGTAAATTGACCTTGACTTGTTGCTATCATTAGATTGTATTTTATTTTATTTTTATTTTTAAGTGATTCAAAATCTCATTCTCTGCAAACTCAACAGAATAAATTGTTCCTAGTAAAATTGTAAAATGTGGATCGGATTTCCAGATTTACTCTTTTGTCATATTGAGACTAAACTGAAAATGGCACCAATTACAGAGTCTTGGCAGAAAGAGTCTGCCAATCTGATTTAATGGAAATGTCAGTCAAAATGTGTCGCCTCATTCTTTATAAGCGTGTTTACACTTTGACTCCTTTTCTACTTATTGATGGTTTTGCGCCCAAAACAATTTACATTTCTATTTTTTTTTAATCTCCAAATTCCAGAAAATAACTTGATACTCGCTTGACAGTTTTCTTATCGACGCTGTTATTAAGGCTAAGGCAGAAATTGTAATTTTATGCTGATATCAGCAGGTTTTGCTCAGCTTTGCACCTAATAAAACAAGGGAGCGACGGAGGAAATTAGTCCTGCTGACAGTGAATCTTACATTAAGAGGCTGCAGGAGAAATTAAGTGTGATGAAGCATGTTTGTGTATTGTTTCTTCACCTCTCATTTAGCTTGTGCTAATGCTAATTAGAAAATAACGGCATGCAAATTTGCTTAATTGTCCATCAGCCTGGTATTTTACTTTCTAAACAATGTTATGGTAATGAAATCATGAGACAAGCATCAAGAATATTTTCATTTGAAACACAAACTGCCTTTGTTCTGCTTTGCCATTTACTGAAATAGAAAATGTTTCCCTAAATCTACTGGCCGGTTAAATAATTTAATTTTCAACTTTAAAATATGGCTGAATAAACGATATAAATATTTCGTATCAGTCAATATTGATAATTATTGATTAGTTTTTTTGTTTTATATAGTTAAAATACTACCAAACTGATGTTCACTTTTAACTTGTTCATTTTTTATTTTTGGTTCGGGTTCAAAAGTGGAAAAAAAAGATAAGGTTAATGATCAATATATTTTAGTTTATTTTAAAATCATTTAGATATTTTTATTTAATTTTTTTATCAAAAATTTGTAAAAATTTGACATAAAACTTTCTAAAAAATTCTCAAATGGTTGAGAAATATATATTTTGAATTTTATGTTTTCTAATTTATAGATAACGTTATACTGCTGCATTTATGAGGGATAGTTGTGAAACTTTGAGCTGCCGGTCAGCAAGTTACTCAACAGGTCATTCCTAGGTAACCAGAAGTTACTCAGCAAGTCGTTGCTAGGTAACCAGAAGTTACTCAGCAAGTCGTTGCTAGGTAACCAGAAGTTACTCAGCAAGTCGTTGCTAGGTAACCAGAAGTTACTCAGCAAGTCGTTGCTAGGTAACCTAGGTAACCAAAGAGTCAGTGAGTCAGTTGATTCCACAGTGAGAGGTTGAGCTGCTACAGCCTTTTCTCTGCCCTACATCACCCAGAATGCCGAGCGGTTCTGATAGAATTGTAGAAAATTCTTTCAGATGTGTCATCTGTTTGTTTTGAAAAAAATCTGAACCAAAATCACAATTTTATTTGGTCATGATGTGATGCGCAGGAAGGCAGGGATGTGCAAAAACAAGTGTTACATTTTCTCAGTCAATTTAAATTTGTTTTATATCATAGGCATCAATTCTGGACAATAAAAGTAAATTTTCTCCAAAAGATTAAACTGAAGAAAATCATACTACCTGCAACGGAGGGAGTGAAATTACCGCAATAACTCGATATTGACTGGAAAGTGCAACGTCTCCCCTTTGGAATATCTCAGATAAAGCAAAGTGCTGCAGAGTTACGGGACTGCAAAGTTGGCTTGTAAACATGAGGGTTAACTTCTCTTAAAGAGACATTTCTTCCAAACTTCAGCCTTTTCTTTTAACATCCAACGTCGGCTCGTTGTTCCTCCATCAGAATTCGACACTATGCCACGCCTTGCACACTCTATTATAAAGATATGCATCTGCTAAATGCTGCGAATTCAGATGTAATATTTTGTTGCTAACCCAAGCTTTCAATATTTACTCTGCGCTCCATCAGTAACTGCTCCCCTGGGCTCGCCTGCAGCACCACAATCTGAATGTGTAATGTCTGATGCTCTTCTGCTGCATGGCCAGACTTCCCCGTTCATTTCCATAATCTTCAGGCTTCTGGGTGTCAGCATGTTTGTGCATTTATCTCCACATCATCTGTTCGAGCTGCGAGGGGTTAGAAGTGATAAGAGGCTTCTTGACTCCATAAGCCGTTTCCTGCAGTGTTGTGACAAGTTGCCTCTCAAATTTGTCGAACTGTTATCGGTGTGTGTACAACGTGTGTGCGTGTTGAAGTTCTCCAGATGTTTCCATTTGCATACAGATGATGGAGTACTTTTTTATCTGTTTGAAGATGTATCAGAAAAGTGGCGTTACTGCCTCGTTCCAAAATAAGTTTCCACAAAATACGACATAATGAGAATAAGTGTTTTTGTTTTGGTTTTTTGCATGTGCAGTGCCTCTTTTTCACTCTGTTTCCTTGCAGCGATTTGCTAAAATCAAAAAAGTTCATATTATTTCTCATCAATCTTGGCAGAAAAAAACTAATGCATAAATTTTTGCAAATTAAAACAAGAAAAGATGTTTTTACAACTTGATTTGCATGAAAACAATACTTTGAGTTTTTTCTTCCTCTGAGAGTTTTACCACTTCAATAGCCTTTTGTTCTGGTTATAAAGAGTGATCTTTACCAAATTTTAGAATATTTAATAAAAATTTATGTATAAAGTGAGTTTTTCACTACAAATCTTACCAAGTATGTTTGGTTTAGTTTGTGCAAATACGTTAGTACACTTGAATTAAGACGAAATTATTAACTCAAAAGTAACTTTTAGCAAGATATTGGATCTTGTTTTAAGAAAATAATTCCTTAATATTGATGAAAATGAATAACATGGGAAAAATGCCTTGTTCTAAGTGAAATAATCTGCCAATGGAACCAGAACCTTTTCATCAATACCAAGAAATTGACTTAAAACAACATCCTATATCTTGCAGAAAATGTACTTTTAAATTAGTTTTGTCATATTTAGTGTACTTAAATATTTGCTCTAAAAACTAGATAAAATTACTTTTTGTGTTTTTGCAGTGTACCAATCCATTTTACCAGAATCGCCGCCAGATTGTAAAAAATTAAATCAAGTTTTTTAAATTCACTCACATCGTTTAAGTCACCAAACAGTAAAAGTGTTATGGAGATGTTTTCTTTATACTTATTTATTCCAATAAGTTATGAAATGCTTTAAAGATGCTTTTATTCAGGATTACAAACTATATTTAAACTTTTTCCCCTTGTTTGTTTGACCGCGCAGCACCCTGTGACGATATTTAAAATGAAATCAACTAAATAAAAGTGATGTTAGACAACCAAATGTCTGTTTTTAGACCAGCTTTAAAGCAGCGATTGGTTGTTTTGACGTCCGTCATGGCGGAGTGGGCGGAGTCTTGAAGAGACAAAACGTCACAATATCCAGCAAACGGAACAATCAACTTATGCCAAATTATCAGGTTGTTTCTCATTTTTTGCCTTAAATTAAGAACGGATTAACTCTGCTTTGGTTCGTTTGATTTGGAGTGCATGGTTTTATCCGACATCTTCTCCTTCAGACAAGTGGTTGCTCCATTCCCGTTTCCACGGTTACCGCCTCCGGGGGGAGAGTCGGGAGTGTGCGGACTCTCATCGTCTTTTGTGAGTAATTAATCACTCAGCAGGACGAATCCTGGGCACCTAATTAAAGACAAATTAGATGGAAATAAAGTCTGAAATTACTTTTTAATTTCTTTAACATTTACTCGATGTCTCTGTATTTTCTAAATTATGGGAGTTGTGGAAATTTTGCTCCAGTGGAGGAGCTTCTGAAATGGAAATCTGCTGTTGAATGTTTCCAAAATATCAAAGGTTTTTGAGCATTTTCACATGAATAAAACAGATTCAAAGTTTTTATTTTATCTGAGAAAAGGGGAACATTAACCTTCCCCGATACAAATCACTTCTTCCAAGCTGCTTCTGTTGCTCCGTGTGATTCAGGCTTTTAGTCCTGCAAGACTCAAAAGTAATTAATATTTAATATTCTAGTTATCTCACAGAAGCTGCTTGGAGAGCGGTGTAGAAATTGGTGAATTAGTTTAAGTTCTCTTTCACTTTGCTGCCTTTGGTAATGTTTTTAATGTAAACCTTTTTCATTTTGTCTTTCCTACAGAAGGAGAAATGTATGCAAAGTCTACCTTCAGGTGTGAGGTTTAGTTTTCTGTTTGGATTTTTTTATTAAATTGCATCAACCTTTGCATTTGTCAAACAGACGCAGCGGAAAGCCCTCCAGTTGCAGGGCGAGACGCCCACTTTATTACTAAGAATAGTTTGCAGCTTTTGTGCATCGAGCATGCAGTTTTTATCAGAATGGTTTGTGTCTGGGTAAAGGTGATCACATTGATTTATTTGTGTGATAAAGCTCTGGTTGTGACCACGCATAGAAATGCTGAAAGTTTCCTCTCTAGAAAAACTTTCCTTCCATGTTTTCCATCGAAAGAAACATTAAGTTGTTGTTTTTCTCTTGATTGTAGAATTTATTTTAATTGCGGGTTTGTAAAAGGTGAATACCACAGATTACAGTTCTGGTCAAAGAGGGATTATTTGTTTGTAAGAACTGTTTTTAAATGCTCACTGGTTGCCATGGTTACATGCATTTATCCTGCTGTTTTTAGCGTTAGCTAGCATGTTGACGGTACACTGTAACCGTTTATCGCAGCGCAATAAAATAAGGCGAGTCGATAAATGACGAGAGAAAATTTCCCAAAAAGATCATCTTCTCTCTCAAGTTTGATCACCTGAAACCTTTTCGTAAGCAAATTAAATCTGTAAGGGGATTATTTCTCACAGCTCAGTAAGTTTTATTTTTTTATACGTATATTTAGTAATACATGAAGCTAATTGTATGCAACTTTGTTGACATACAACTTAATTAAAATTTAGATATTATCCAGGCACAATTAAGTAATTATTACCTTTAGTTATAAAAATCGTGTATATATCAAATTTGATTTTCAGATTTAATGTCTCTGTCTCTTTAAGAAGCTTCTACTCTTTCTGCCTTAATCACAATGCTTCTCCTTTATGCTGTTTACAACTCTTAGGTTAGGCTGAGACGTAGTTCGTGTGATGAGCTGTGCAGCTCCACCGTGTGCTGCCGCTAGTCTGGAGGAACTCAGGCATCTGAGGCAGAAGTTTGGCAATAAAAATAAAATAAAAGTCATGATTTTGATGAGGGAATGACGTCATGACATGGTGTAAAATAAATAAAAAACTGGATTTTACATAATACATTTTTTTTAAAAAAACTGAAATTTCTGTGAATCATGATTTGTTGCCTCAAAAAAATTAATTTTGACAGTTTTTCTACAATTTTAAGCCTTTATATTTAATAGGAAAGAAACTGAATAATTTCAAATTAGTTTCTGACATTATGCTTTTACAGAAAGAGTTAAAAATGAACAGATTAACTGAGTAACGTCTTACGCCTCCGACTGATGTAGCATAGAAAGATAAATTAATCCTCCATATTTAACTTCTAGAAAATGAAAAATGCATGCCATCATTCTGCTAATGCTGGAACTGAAAGCCACTAGAGTTTGTGGCAGTCATGTCGATGCATCCCAGTCGTCAGAAAGTGAATATTTTGCTACGTTTTTCTGTTTTCCTCTCAGAGATGGGATTGCTTCCAGCGTCCATCTGTGTGAATCTGATTTTGTTTTCAGAACGAAAAAGTTTCTGCTCGCTCGCTTCCTGCCTAACGAGAGTCTGCGTTATGAAGCGCTGTCAGGGGGAATGCCGAGCGTCGTTTGTCTTCAGCGTTGCTCTGCCCAGCTTTGCGGTGATGAACAGCGCAGCAGCAACTCCAGACCCTCAACTTGGCTGCAGTTTTCTCACGTACAGCGGTACGGTCTCCCTGCCGAAGCTGTTTGGCTCCTGTGTGGATGAAAGCTTAACATGTTTAGCTTTAAAAATCTCCTCATTTTTCAGATCAGATTTCTGATTTTAATTGATTCTTCTTATGGAAATCGGCAAAATTTTACCAGAATGACATCTTAAAATTATGGAAAAAGTCGTTTTAATGAGAAAAAAAGCTTCTAGAGTTAACGGATCAGTCCGTTTTCTTACAGACTCAATTTGCTCAATCAATTCTAACTCCTGCTGCTGATAATAATTTGATGCTAAAACTTCATAGGTTCCTCATTTAGTTATTTTTTTCTTGTAAAATTTCACATAAAATTCCACAACTTAAAATAAAAAATAATTCAATCTTGTAATATTAACGGTTTATTTTAGCATTATTTCAATTTTGTCGTATTTGTTCCACTTTATTGGTGTCATGCTATGACTTTAATCCGCTAAAGTACTAAATATAAAAGTTGGAGAGTTGAATTCAAAGTCCAAAAACTAAGAAGCTGTAAAATGTGGTTGGGAAACAAGATGGCCGCCCTGGGGCGCTGATGTCACTCATCGCTATGGAAACCAAAGAGTGTTGGGGGTGGGGGAGAAATCCAGATATAAATCTTCAAAAAAACAAAAATTTTATTAATCAATTAAATCAATTCATCTCCCAGCCACAGACTTAACTTTTATATAATTTACATAAAATATGTAGATTATTTATTTCAAGTAAAAGTCGTAACAGTACGACTTAGTCGACTTTATTCCTGTAATTTTGTTTAACATTTTTTCCTTGGTGCCCCTAATACTAGATCATAGAAGTAAATGTTGACATGTTAAAAAATAACATAAAATAAATTTAAAACGTGTGCAATAATAAAAATCACTACACTTCCATCAGTTTATTCATTCAGCGTAATTTGTCTATTTTGGGATCGTTGATTTAAATCAACATTTTGAACTTGTTTGTTCTCTCTTAATTTGCATCTTTAAACTCTGAATTCATCTTGGGGAGAGAGCGGGGTGAAAATGTCAAACTGAAATAATTTCTCCCCAGGAAGACTGATGTGAATCTTAAAATGTGTTTTCTTCAATAATCTTAATTAACGTTTTGCAGTGCAGGGGGAACCGTTTTGTTCCAGTGCGATTCAGCAGGACATGTGTTCTCCATTAACGGTCAGCACGTTGCTATAAGCCCCAGGAGTTGGGGAATTGTTCTGCGTCTGTCGATGTTTGCAATCAAGAAAGAATTGACAAGTTGCAGGAGCTGCCAATAAAACACTGATAACGCGGCGACGGCTTGGACCACAGCAGGAACTAAAAATATTAAAACAACAACACTGCAGCCGCAAAATGCTAAAAAAAAAAAAAGAAAGCAGCAACAGCTGCTGAAAAATATGTAATCCCTCTCTGAGAGAGATGGCTCAGCTAGTTTTAATAGCTGTGGTGCAGCATTAATAATGCATGGTGAAATATGGCGCTCTCAGCGTGGGCCGACGACTGTTTGGAAAATAGTTTATGGATAAACCTGAAAAACTTCGAAGCTGAACGGAAGCATGATAAATTAACGACGTGGTCGAAAAGTGACGCCCAGATGCATTAAGGCGAGTGAAGATTGTTTGGACGGCAGAGAAAACTGAAGCAAAACAAAACTCAGTGGTCCAGCTGGTGTAAAGGTAACGGGCTTTGAATCCAGTTGCACTGCTAAAAAGCTGTGGTTGTTTGTTTATAACAGTCTTTATGAATGTTGTCATGAAACGTCATTCAGTAAATAATTACACTTTTAATGCAAACTTATACTAAAACTTGCATTAAATGTCGACTTTAATTTGTTCTGTTTATTTACGTTTGGTATTTAAAGTGTTAGATGTTTGTTAGGAATTAATATTTTTCTATATTTCAGAATTTATTTATATCCCATTAGATTTATACGAGTTGAAAATGGTCCCAAAACAATATTATCAGTTATTGTAATTACTTATAGTCCAATTTATTGTCCAGTAAATTGATCGAAACATTTTTCCCATATTGTAAAAAAAAAATCTGCCAGGTGAACTAGAATGTTTTCATCAATATTAAGATATTTTTGACTCTGAACCAGCTCCTATATCGTCCTGAAACATTAGATTTTGTCATATACTAACTGTACGAAGATATGTCCATCATTAGGACATTTAGCAGCAAGTACATTAGGATGATTGGCAGCACTAAGACACTCCTCTTGGCTCTGATTGGTTGATTTTGGTCAGGAGCGGTGCGTTTCTTCAGACGGCAATTTTTGACTCTAAACAAGCTCTTATCTTGCTGAAATGTTACTTTAAAGTTAGTTTTCGTTGTATTTTAAGTGCTAAAATCCAGGCCACAAATACTTTAAAAATGTCTGTTTTTCTAGTTCAAGTTTTAGGGAGCAGTGCTAATCCAGCTCATTTGCTTTCGCCAAACCTCTCCCCATCTATGCATTATGTAAAACATTTTGCTCCGAAACTCAGGATCACTTAACGAAGTGCGTTAATTATAGCTGATTAGCATTGTAGCTTATTTCCTTCTTAGTCCTGTGGGGCAGCTGTAATTTTTTAAAATTATTATTTACCTGAAATGTTCAGTGATTTTTCACACACGCAGACAGAGACGGCAACACTTCCTGTGTAACTCAGGCTGTCTGAACGTCCTGGTGCTGAGCAAGTGTCTTCCAGCGTCGCTCTGCTTCCTCTGGGAGATGAAGAATCACGCCGTTGCGCGGCTGCGAATACAAGCCGCTCATTTGTGAGCTAATTGTGCCGTCACTGCCGAGAGCCGAGCCTGGGACGGCTGGGCATCGGCTGTTTGTGAGTAATTAGGCTGCAGATGTCACAGGAGGCTCAACTGGAAACACTTGCTTCAGGTAATGGAACCTGACAAGTTGGACACAAAAGGAAATTGAAACTGCTTAGGAGCCGAAAGTCAGATTGAGATGCAAGCTTGTAAATAAGTCGGTCCTTTCTAGATGTTTTCCCAGAGGAGCAGTTTGATAATATATTCCACCCTCTGCTCGTTGACACGGAAACAACTCGCCTGAAGACACGAGAGGAGGTCCTGGTGGAAGTTCACATCCACTAGTCTGTTTTTGTTTCCACCCTTTTAAAAACAAAAATTATTCAAGCAAATTCTTGATTTTATGTTCCAGTATTTGAATGTTTGCTAACAAAGTTTCAAAATAACGCCGCCAGCGAATCTATGCTAACTGGATATTTGACCAGAATTGGATGAACTCGCAAACTTTTTAAATTTAGTTGAGACATTTTCGGTCGGCCGTTCCAGAAGCCAAACGTTGTTGAATTCATTTTGAAAAGGAGTTTGTGTGACGTTAGAGACGCCTATATGTCCAGGTTTCAGGAAGCTTGTTGGTAAATTACATCACCAAGCTTTAATTTTGTACTTTGATTGCTTCTAAAAACAGTCAAAATGATTAAAAAAAACAAAAAAAAAAAAAACACCCAGTACTTTTTGGGCAATATGTTGACATTTTTTGGTGTCTGAAAAATGAGCCATTTCAAAACATCCTGAGTGTTGCCTAGCAACGCCATCACTTTCGGTCAGCTGGTTTTACTGCTGTATGCACTGTACAATGGCTGCTGGAAAAGACAAGCGTTATGTCGTTGACTTACCATCCAGAAACTGCATTCTTAAGTGTGCAGGAGGCACCACCTCTGCTTTTCAAAGATGTACGGTTGTATAATATTTGCAGCTGTTTCCACATGCGAGTGCAAACGCTGAATTCTAACATTGGTCTTTTCCTTCTTTCGATCCTGATGGTGTAAAACTCACTCCGTCACACTCCAGCAGCCTTTGTCGTTGGCGTTTCCTGAATTTCCTGAATTTCCTTCCATCTGAAGTTGCCAGTTTAGGTTAAACGGTTAAAACTTGGAAAGAGGTGCGAGTTGGAAAAGGAGGAATTTCCTAGACATGTTGGTTTTGAAGCAGACTAAACATTTAGCTTCTAGATTTAATATGCATGTTCTCTGCCAACCAGTTCAGGTTAAATCTCTGCCAAGACTAAACATCCAGTCAGATGTGTGCCAGATTTATGCGGCTAACTACTGAAATCATGTGTTCGAGGAATAATTTAGTCAGGAATAAAATATCAAGCACATGGCTGAGCCTGTTTAAAATTGCAGAGAAGCCTTATGGTGAAAAATAATCATCAAAATGATTCATTAAGAGACAAAGCTTAATGATTTATTCCATTAATGCTCATAATTAGAGAAGCTAAACTCCTGACCTCAGCTGTAAGCCTGGAGATATCATGAAAAGTGTTGATAAATCCCAGCAGCCTTATGAGAATATGGACCCCAAGCTTCATCGGAGATTAATATTTCAGTATTTATTGCTCAGAAATCCCTATATGATAATCTCTCTTTGCTTTTGATGCCCTTCTGATCCAAAATCTTTTCCGAGACGGAGCAGAAAACACGGCGTTGTCACGTTGCTGTACTTTACTCAATGAAGGCCCCACTCTCAGAGCTCTTAAATAATGAAGGGCCTCCAGGAGCATCGCTCCAGTAAAAGGTGGATTTCCTTGTTTTTTATATACAAATTGATCTGTTGATGGAGGTTACCGTTTGCCACATTCATGAACTCCCTCCAAAGCATCATTTCCACTTGGTGCATTGGAGATACCGTCTGCAGCGCTGACCTTATTACGGATGTAATCCGTACATAATGAGAAATTGACACACGGTGGCTGAATAAGATTGACTTTTCAAATAACCGACTGGGACAAATTTCCCGGCTGTGATTTTCTTGCTCATGGATTCAGATAAAGGACCGAGTTTTTTCTCCTGACGTCACAATCAGAGCGTTTGATGCTGTTTTCTAGCAGCCTTCTGGCATAAAAACCCCGTAACTTGGTCAATTTTTACCGTCGTGTTTACCTTTGATGGAAAGGCTGTTTACTAGACGCCTCAGTCTTTCATCCTCCTCTTTCATTTTTAAAGATTCAGCTCTGATATTCTGTATTTTGCTTTGTATGTCTCGGTGCGTTTGGCCTCGAACGTCGTGCCATTTTTAGACTACCGGCTTTTACCCGAAGCCTGCAAGATGGTTTTAAGGTGGGGGGTACACACTCTCTTGAATGTTTTATATGGAAGCCAAAACCTGCAAAAATTCAGCCAACAATGATTTTTTTCATTATTATTGCTAATAAGAAGTTGCTACGAGTCTTTGGCAATGTGTGAGTTCAGATGCCATTTGCAGAACAAATTGGCTAAAAAACAGTTGGTGCATTCTGCAGATTTATTAAAGATTTAAGATTACAAGATGCAAGTAAATAATACAATAATAATACAAAAAATAAACATTTTATTGCCTAAAGTGCAACAGCAGAGCATTCCTCTAGTGAATGCTTGTCACCAACATGTGAAAACCTCAGTTTGTTCACTATTTTTTTTTTGATCAATTAAGTGATTATTGGACAGCAAAAGGGAATTAATATGCAATATTTTTGTTTCCCAGATTTTTTTAAAAGCTAAAACTGTCTCAAAGGCAAAATGTTAATATTTTGCACAGTTTTGGCTTAATTGCTGCTCTCAGTAGGTTATTCTTTAATCAAATGGCCTTTTTTAGAATCCAGGTAATTAATTTATTACTTAATTAGTTGACGATCGATCAGTTAATAACAATTAAGCCGATTAATCGTTTCAGCCCTTCAATTAAGTGCATTAAAATTTGTGTTGATGTGATACAATGTGGAAAAAAGGCATGGATTCTTTCCAACATGTATCAAACTCAAGGCCCGGGGGCCAAATCTGGCCCCCCGTAGCTTTTTATGTGGCCCTCATCCAGATTACATCGGTTTTTTCACAAATCCTCGAAATCCACACACAATTTATTTTTTTTTTTCAGATTTTTACTGCAAATCTTTTACAAAATTGACCAAAAACATCGAGTTTAATTGAATGCTTCCTCAGCCACATTTAGCATCATAAATTAGTCCAAATATCGTAAAAATTCCTTACAAATATTTATAAATTAGCACCTCAAAATCAAACTCCTGGATGGATAATATTAAAATGCTCAATGTTATCTAATTTCAAGAAACACTTGTTGAATTCAGAAACAAACATCTATTTATTGATATTTTTAACACTTTAATGGGTTTTATCAACACATTCTGGCACAACCGGCCCTTTAAGAACATTCAGATTTTTGATATTTGATATGAAACTGAGTTTGATGCATGTGCTGCATTCACTCCACTGTTCTGCAGCGTTGAATCTAAAAGTTGAGTCTTCCCTTCTGAAGCTATAGATGGCAGCCTCGAGCTGAAGGCCGACCCCACAAACGTCACATCAAACACACAAAACACACCGACACACTTTGTCTCTGCTGCTTACACAGCCTGCTGCAACACAAGCACACACCTGCATGCAGAAATAGCTTTCACCCTAAAAGCGTAAAGAAATGGGCCATGAAACACGAGACGGAGGAATTGCTTCGTCTCCCGTCAGCGGCCGGCGTACAAATCAAAGAGGAGGAGTTGTTCGCGTTTGAAACTCTCCGTCTCACATAAATGTTTAATCTTGTGGCCTAGCAGCTTGTATTGAGATGCGATTGGTTGCTATAAATGGGTGCAGCAGTGGCTTCATCAATTCCTTGGAAAGAAAGTAGGTCTTTCTGTGGTACATACTTCAGTGTCGCAACAAGTACACGTCTAATTTAGATCCTGCTGTAACATTTAGGAGAAAGGATTACATAAAACAGACATTTATATGACATTTATTTCTCTGTCTGGTTCAGACAAAGATAAAATCTCATCTGGAAAACATTGAGAATTAGTTGCATAAAAGAAAATCTTTTTTTTTTTCAAACATATTTGAATAAAAGTTAAACCACTTTTTCTATCTTTTTTGCCTTTAAAACTGCTTTAATTGCTCCTGGCATTAACTTATTCACTTCACATTCACACATTTTTACTCCATAATTTATATTACAGATGCAATTAATGATATTATTTTAGTTATGAGCTATTCTATCAACTATTTTTGACGATTAATCGATTAATCTGAAACACAAATTCTGCAGAATTGTCTTTTAAATGCTTTTTATACCGTACTAGAAATCCACTAAAAATGCAAATAAATAATTACATTTATTTTGTAAATAAATGTTAAAATGCAATAAGACATCATTCCTTTAGTTTACGGCTCATTTTTTGTTGCAAAGGATGCATCTGCAGTGAGAAAAATTCTTCTGTCTTCAAAACCTGTTGCTTGATTTAACATCAGTATAGTGAAGGGATAATTGGTCGACTATTTCTTATTAAACAATTAATAATTGATACTGATAGGTGATTAATAGAAGATTTCAAGAAGCGAAAACTATGCTGCTTGAGTTTTGGGTAGAACATATTTACAAGTATTTTTGTCTGTAAATAAAACATTTTTATATATTCAATACAGTTTTGGCTTACTTACTGTTTTGCACATGTTGTTGTTTCAGCAAATGGCTATTTTTAAACTCCATTTAATCAATTACTAAATTAGTTGATTATTTCAATAATTGATTAATCACGATTAATCGTTTCAGCTTTTCAAAATACATGTCAGAATCATGCAAGCAAAGCAATATTACTAACAGGAATGAGAAATTTCTCAATTATTCACAATAAGCTTCCAATTTGTGACCTTATTTGAGGCGGATGGTGAAATTACATGGTTATTTTTTCCCTTATTTTGTTTATTTACCATCCTGTGTATGAAATGTGTTGCCCTGCATTAACCTCTTACAGCATTTTAAGGCATCAGAGAGCCATTAAACATCTCATTTTGTTTGTATCCATAAACAACAAGCGTTAGCTGCTATTGTGAGGAGCTCTTGTCTTCCATCTGTGGCGCTTCTGCAAGCATGTGTCATTGACATTCGCTCTAATGTTACGTGATTGGTTGCCTCTAATGAGGTGAAATGAGATGACATCGCTCTTGACAATCAATCATGAGCCAAATAGCCATTTGTAAGGCAGCCTGTGAGTCACAGTGCAACAGATGGTTGGTTAATGATGCAGCAGGACGCGGAGTCCACTGATGACAGATTGAAAACGCCGTTTTATGACCTAAAAGTCACTGCAGTGACATACGTTCAGCTCTTATTAACACCCACTTTTAATTCGTAGGGTTATTCCTTCTTCAAATGTTGGTGTTTTAGTGTTTCCACTGATGGTTGAACCTTGTTAACTTGAAATGGAAACCCATTAGGTGGCGCTCTCCTTTGTGTCCGATGCCGTAACCTGGATGGTGCGTCGTCTCCATCACTGCGAAGCGTTGCTCTGCGTTTCAGCTGAAACCCCTTTGTGTGGCTGTGTGTACGAAGTGGGAGTGTGGAGTTTAACTGGGCTCGCTTGGTCCTTTCTGCCCTTTAGTGGCCGGCCTCGCTGCGCTGCTCACTGGAGCTGAAAATAGTACTCAGGCTGCAGGCTTTCTTTACCCGCGCAGACCAAACAGGACCAAATCCTCAGCATAACGGCCCGTTTCTACTGCTACGGATGGACGATCTGTCACTGAGTAAATCACCCGTTGTTGTATTTAAAAAGGTTTGTGTAGATCGTCGATGAATATCTGTTATTTGTTCATTTAAGTTACCGATTAATTGATTAATTGGATAAAAACAATTGGCGCATTGTGCTAATCTGTTCATTTTTTCGGATTAATTGATGAAAAATTGGATAGCAAGAGGAGACAAAGTTTTTATTCCACATAATTTGAACCAGTTGAAGCTAAAGCTATGCCTCTTCAGTTTTGGGTAGAACTTAGAAAGTATTTTATTTACTTCGGCTGAAGTGGCATAGACTGACAGCATTGTTTTTCAAATGTTGCTAGATTATGATAACAGATAATAGAGCAAGAAAACTGATTAGTTGGCACTGGTACTGTGGCTGCTGTAAACTGGCAGACATGAGCTGTCGGGTCAGAGGTCGATTTTTAGATCTTTACTGAGGTAAATGTGATGGGTGGAAAATATCGGCTTCACATGTAAGAGTCGGTTAAAATGAAGGAAATCAATGTGCCGATAAATCGACTGGCCAATAAATTACTCAGTCATATTTTAAAGAGTTTGTATAGAATATGATTTTTTTTCTTATTTGTCAGAATAATAGTTAGGCTGCAGCTAACAATTATTTTAATTATCGATTAATTGATTAATCGGGGGGAAAATTGGTACATTCTGAAAATTGGAGAGCAAAAAAAGTTTTACTTCCACATATTTCTCCTTACTGATGCCTTAAACACAAAGTTATTTAATCATCTCTAACCTCTCCTCAAACAGTAACTACATGGTTCAAATTGCATGTTTGGAAAATCCTGCTTGGATTAGATTCTCTCTAATTAATCCTTTGCAGGTGTATGTAAAATAAATGAATATCTGTTACGTTTGTGTGCGCATGACCTCTTAAAATGAATGAAAACGATGGCATGCACCACTTGAAACGCATTGTCATTAGCTCAGAGCTTAATTGTTGTATGCTTGACAATGTTCCTGCTGCTCTGTGAGCTAATGACGGTCACCTGCGGCTGTTGCTGATTTCATAAACCGTCTATTAGTCTGCCACGTTGGGCATTGCAGACGCAGCTGAGCAATTAGACTGGAGGAAGGTTGTAGTCGAAATGAACCGCTCAGATAAAGCATAAAGTCAAACCTCCAAGCTATTCTTCACTGGGATCATCAATTAGCCTTTGTCACCTTACAGTTGGTTCTTAATTGGGTAAATATTGGCTCATTTCAATCATTTAAGCAATAAAACTGAGTCCCTATGAATATTTATGACTGTCATAGTCGTAGTTATTTCAAAGATCAGACTTTATGAGTTGGCTTAAAACACAATAAATAAGTAATTAAAGTGGGAAATGCGTTAATTTTAGGGCTGTTTCCACAGGTTTGAAGTGAAAATGTATCCAACTTAACTCTGCTTACCGTTCATTTGTATTTTTTCTCCCTCTACTTCAGACTGTCTCTAGTTTTCCTTCTCTTCTGAAAGCAGCGCAGCACACAGTAGCAAGATGTTTTTCAAAATAAAGTAAATTTGAAAATTTAGTGGTATTTAAATTCATTTTAAACTCTGATTATGGTAAATATGGGTTATGTCTGTAGACATATCTCATATGATTTACATTAACATAGTTAAAAAGAAAAAAAACTTAATTCTGAAGATGTGGCAGCTTTTATTTTGTTGCGACGATCCGCCATGATTAATTACATGTAGAAGAAACCCTTTATTCTGTTACTTTCTGGGGTTATTTTTTTGTTTTGTTTAAACTATTAAGTATAATTTACAGATGCACTGATATGAAACTTTTGGCAACAGCAGCATGTAAAAGCGACCACACCGCCTCATAATCGCATTGGCCAAAATTGGAATCAGCAGGTCAGGCTTTTTAAGAAAACGTCAATCGGTGCATTCCTACTTTCTTTTCAAAATAGCAATCATAATTCTCTACAAACAATTACAGCATCTAAAAGTTGGTACAGGTGAACCTGCTCTGCAAGAAATCCAGTTTGAATAAAACTTTTTTCACGCAATCCGTATTGAGCTACCAAAATGACAAATATATAGGGGGCACTACTGGCTCTCATCCTCACGTCGAGTAAAATGCGTCAACTAAAAACCTCGTTTGAGAGAAAACTAAAAGTAGAGGAGCCACTGAAAAAGCTCATTATGTGATTTGGTGTTAGGCTGACGAATTAATGACATTAACAGTGGAATCTGGTTAATGTCACTTACTAATTGTAGATATTATTCAGTAATAGGGAAATCCTTTAAGTGTGACAAAGAGCCAAAAACATTTTCACTGCACTGTAGTTCTGTGTTTAGACGTTACAGTAGCTGCATGTTAAAGCCTCTTGCCAATTCTCATACCTTCTTAAATTGACACAGAAAGGCTGGCATCAATTAGGCAAAACACGACGCAAGTGTGGCGGCGCATCAATTTTTATTTCATCTGCATATAAATGAGATTGTGTTTTAGGGAGCC
The DNA here is from genome assembly GCF_001443285.1 of Poecilia latipinna. Taxonomy (NCBI): domain Eukaryota; kingdom Metazoa; phylum Chordata; class Actinopteri; order Cyprinodontiformes; family Poeciliidae; genus Poecilia; species Poecilia latipinna. The sequence goes on along the minus strand of NW_015113326.1, from coordinate 106,125 downwards.
ATTTGCTGATGAGCATCTCCCTCTCCAGTATTCTCGGGCTAAACCACTCTAGTTATGACAGGAAGAGGAGACAGAGGAGGAGGAAACTCAAACCGGGAGCGATGAGAGGAAACGAGTTCTCAACAGGTTTCCGCTCAGTCTCTTCAAGGCAGCAGAATCTCTGTTTAATACGTGGAACTAACAGCTAACCCTATTGGTAAACATTTAAAGGGGACCCGTTAGATAAAATTCACATTTTGCACGTTTTTGTTCTTCCGTTTGGGTTTCCGCATCCAGACTGCTTTTGTCATGAGCTAATGTTTTTTGGTATTTGGTCACAAATAAGCAGGCACTGGGCATCACCTAGCAACCCCAGAGAAGCCCAGCTCGTTACTTAGCAACTCCAGCCAAGTCCAGCCCCGTTGCCTAGCAACCCAAGCTAAGTTCCAGCACGTTTGGTCACCCACTCGTTTTTTTTCTTTTTTGGCAATAAATTGATGTGTTATGATGTTTCAAAAACCTCCAGAATGTAATTTCACATTCCACATGCACTACACCGTTGCCTAGCAACCCCAGGCAAGTCCAGCCCATCACCTAGCAACTCAAGTGAAGCTCCAGCACGTTTGGTCAGCTGGTTTTACCACTGTACCACTGTGCTGTACAATGGCTCCTGGAAAAGACAGTCATCTTACCATCCAGAAACCACTTATTGAAATCTTTTGTGTTTTGCAGGAGGCTCCACTTCTGCTTTTCAAAGACATGAAGTTGCACATTTGCGCTCCTGTTTGCAGCCGTTTTCACGTGCGAGTGCAGATGTTGAGTTGGGAGGAGTGGCAAGTGAAAAGAGGCCTTAAATCATCTCATTCTGAAAGGAGGCAAAGGCAAAACTGAGCAGATTAAAATCTCTTCATCCCGGAATGATTTTGTGCAAAACAAAAAAACGTAACATGTTTTGTATAGATCTAAGGAAACATGATGGGTCGCCTTTAGGATGAGACTTATTCCGAGAAGTCAGGGGTCAATACTTAGCAGCTCACTGGAAGTATTCTCATCAGTTTGACATCGGTGATGATGATAAACCGCAGAGCTGGAAGTCACGTCTCTGTAGGTTCAGCTTGTGTGTCATGTTGAGTGTTTCTGCTGGGCCCTGCAGGCTTCTTGGGCCACAGCCAGCGTGTGTTCGTGTGTGTTCGTGTGTGTTCGTGTGTGTGTGTGTGTGTGCTGACAGAATTTAAGAGGGTTGTTCAGACAGTCATGTTGGTAAACCAGTTGATGAAGCTGCCTGGAGACGTTAAAGGAACTAACAGTGATGGGTGGAACAGACCCTGATTTGTTTTACAAAAATATCATTTGTTCGTATAATTATTCTAACAATAAGAATTACTATTAAAACTTAAATAAAACTATTCTTGTCAACAATAGTGAAAACCAGTAGCAGACGTTGTATTTTGTCAAGTGAAATTATTAAAATCATCAATACACATCAAATTTGTTGGTTTGTTTCATTTATTATGCAACTTAAACAGGCGGGCGTCATAAAAATAAAAAATTCCTGGTGGTTTGGTTCTTGGAATATATTGATAAAACCAGTTAAACTGTGAAAATATCAATAAACAGCCGTTCCTCTGGGATTTGTGATCATTTTAGCTTTTTTTTGCAATCAAAATGACAGATTTTGTGGTGAACATGTAGAAATGTTTGTAAGGAATTTTTAAACCAGTTGCAGTAATATATGATAAATGTTACTCTTTATCACTCGCCATAACAGTTACGGATTCAATGTTTTTGACAAATTTTGAGAAAATTTGCTGTAAAATCAGGAAAAAAAAGAGGAAATTTGTTGATTTTCTGTGAATTTTGCAGATTTATGAAAAACTGGAAGGACTTATTGACGTAACTTGGAGTCTGGAGGGTCACATTAAAAGCTACGACGGGCCAGATTTGGCCCCCGGGCCTTGAGTTTGACACCTGTGCTGGGCTCTAATACTTTTTACTCTGCATTTGCAAACTTTAATTTAATCTTCAATATTCCATATAGAGCAGGAACAACTGAAAATGAGTTTGTGATAAATAATCAAAGCTCAAACTGAAGAACCGTTGAGAGCGGCTCTATAGAGATCGTTTTTATTACGCTCTTGAAGTCATGACAGCCTTCATGTCGAGTGCTGTTCCCAGCGCCCTCTTCTTCTGGAACAAAACCAAGCACTTAAAGGAGTCGCATCGAGTAAATAGGCGGCATAGATCAGCTGTGGAAAAACAATCTATTCGCCGACTGCACTGTTTTAGCCTTTCAGGCTGAGGTCAATTTCCTGCGCCAGCCTTTTATTGAAACTGAAATTACTCCTAAGTTATCGGGATGAAAAACTTCTCAGGCATTTCGCCCTTTTGCACTCACTCACCATAATGGGTATCAGTCTTATTATTACCTGCCTGCAGATGCATGGTGTTGAGCTTTGGTGAGTTCGTAATTAACCTCAAAGGGAGAAAATCAATGGAATGCTTTGTGCAGCAGTCATTATTGGGAAAATGAACTGCACATCACTGGCCTGCTTAAAATCTGATTTTCTTCAGTTAGCAACTCTCTATTTAAGAGCTTTACACATAATTGTCCACACTGATAAATCAGTAGGGCACTTCAACTCTTATCCTGGATGTTCTTCATCAAGGTTTTGTCTGTTTCACACTGACGTTGTGCAGAAATTACAATAGGAAAATAAAATATTAGGGAAAGAACTGAGAAACAAATATCATTCCACTTCATGAATGTGATATTTACAAAAACTTGCATCTATAAATGCTGAGCTAGCAGTTTTTTGTGGATACAAAGATTTAAATGACGAGAATAACAGGAACAAGTTTTGGGTTGCAACTACCCATTTTATCGATTAATCGATTATTCAGACGATTAATCGGATGAAAATTGGCACATTCTGCAGATTTCTCACCTAAGCCTTTTTTTTGCTATATTACAAATACATTAAAATAAGCAAATGAACAAAAAAATTATCCTTTTGTAAATCATAAAATATTATATTCCCTAAAATGCAACAAGCAGCTAGAACTATGCCACGAGTTTTTGAAATAGTTGTCAACTAATTCAGTAATCGATTAATTGTCAGCTGGAGTACACACACTCTAAAAAACACAATTTACTGAAAGAAAATCATACTTAGAGAAGTAATGAAGCCCAATCTGTACAACAAATATATACATTTTACATCTGAAGAAAACCTTATCAATCATAATTTTCTTTGCAATTATTTATCAATTAATCCAAATAATAGGCAGATTAGCCCTGCAGTGTATAGCACTAAAGAAATGCTATGTTGTTCCATTTTAGGCAATGTAATGTTTATTTTCTCATTAAAAAAACTAATTTAAATACTTATTTGCATCTCAATGTATTGCTAATATTCTATAAAAAGTCTTAGATGAAACATCTGCAGAATGTGTCAATTATTTTTTATCAGATTAATCGTCCGAATAATCGATCACAAAAATAATTGTTCGTTGCAGCCCTAAATGAGTTCTTGTTTTTCTTGCCATTTAAATCTTTCTGTCCACAAAGAACATTCATAGATAAACCGGTAGTGGCTTCAGATGCCCATATTTATGCTTTCCTGTCCAGAACCGGTTGCATTTTTTGTAAATTCACTTTGGGAACAGGTACGCCGTTGAAAGTAGTTCCCAATTCAAGTCTTTGAGTTGCCATTAGTTATACCAGAATTACTCCGAAGAAAGTTCAGATCAAATCTTGAGAATAAAATGAACGACCTTATTCCTATACAAACCTATGGCAGCTGATTTGCATGTCGTCTTTAAAAATATGCAGATGACCTTTTTATTCAGGACTCTGTCCCAGATATGGGGTACTTATTAAAGCACCGTAGGCAGTCAGGTTTGGGAACAAATTTTCCTTCCAAAAACTTCGTCTGCACAGCACGTCGACCGCTTCCTCACTGTTCCTCATGCAGCAGAGCAGAGCTTCAGACGGATTTATGGCGAAATCCTACTGAGATTTGACCTGACAAGGGGTTGCTCTGAAAGTTGGATCACCTCACACGCGCTGCACTCTCCTACAGCGTCTAGTCTGCACTCCTCAGTATTTTTTTCCTTTTCAGAGCGTGCAGACCGTTCAACGGCACTGGCTTCTGCTCGTAAATTCTTTCAATCACCTCAGATTTCTTCCTGTATTGTATTTTATTTCCAAAAGTGTTTTGTTTCCTGAGCAGATCTTGTGTTTGCTCCTAATACAGTATGTGATTTGGCCTCAGGTTGCCAGATTCAGTGAGGCAGAAAACTCTTTGAATTGTCAGGAATGGGCTTTGTGCTGCAGTGGTTATCTTGGCAATGCAGGTCAAACTGGCCTGACTTGCTAAAGTAATAATATCCCTGAAATATCTTTAGATTTTTCATGTTAAAAGTGTGAGCTTTATCATGTGTTATTACTGTGATTTTATCACAAACTGGTGCATAATTTGGAAGTGTAAGGGGTATTATAAACGGTATTATCCACTAAACATCTTTCTCTCTGGCCTATTTGATATTTTTCAAATGCAAATGCAGATTTATTTGTACAAATTAATCTGATAAATATATATGTTTTCTTTCAGATTCACCATTTCTGTTTAGTCTGTTGGATAAAATCCCACTAGTAGTTTGTCCTTTTCAGCAAATGCCTTTTTTAGAGTCGATTAAACGATTAATCGCGATTAATTCTAAGATCGTGTATGATGTCTAGCTTTGAGCTTTATCATGTTTGTATGAATAGAAAGATCAGATCAGATATTTCTGTTCAGGCCTCCTGCAATTTAAAATGAAATTTCAGGCGAATATTTCACCAACATTTCCCCTCCGAGCCTTGCATTGTCGCAGCTCATTAAAATATAATTGAGCTGAATATTCAACGGCTCACTTTGCACGTGCAGCTCTTTACTTCATTACTCTTGCTGAGGAAACATTTACACAAAATCATCTCAACCCTGTTTGCTCTACATGAGGCGATCACTCTGTTTGCTGTGCTTCGTCTCTGCCAGCACAGCTAAACGTAGCAGTGGCTGCAGGATGTGCAACGTGTGATCCGGCTGCAACATTTTTAATCTTCCATCTGCATTTATTACCGAGCTCAGCAGACCGCGGCGCTCTGATTGGGTTACTTCAATTAAACTGGCCCCCGCGAGGTGTAATGGGAACAGTGTTCTGCCTCTGTGACAATGCAGAGAAGTAAATACAGACATGTTGAAGCACAGCTACCAGCCAGTGACCCATTAATAACAATGAGTTGTTTTCATGCTACTCGCTCTCCCATCATCGGAGTGGATCCAGGGAAACCAGACATTATCTGTAGAGCTTCAGTCAGACACTGATTTTTCATATTAGCCTTGATTAAAATGACAGTAAACAACTTTGTGCAAAAAGTCAATAGGTTTATATTGTACATTAGCCCAATGATCACATTAAGTGAAGTATTTAGCAATTTAAGAGAAACGATTTCCGATTAGTGGTGAGCGATGTGGAATTTTATCACGATGTTTTCTCGTACTATCGATAAAAATTAAAATAAACACTAACGTTTTAGGTAACCGCAGCCTCCATAGCCTAAAATTAAAATGCTCTGTAGGGCTTCAACTAATGATTTTTCTTTAGTAATCAATTAATCTTTATTCCGACAATTAATCAATTAATCGGATAAAAAAACTGGCTTATTCTACAGATTTTTCGTTTCAGCCCTGAGTGAATGTTTTGTAATATCTCCAGGTGGTGTTAAGTATTTCTCTAAAAGCAGTGTTTAACTCCTTTTCCAGGTTCTGGTCGGCATAAAAGATCAGATTATTTAGGTAATAGAGTGTTTGCTAATGTCGCTTGTTCTTTAAAATGGTGCTAATAAACTCCGGTGCTGATTTTAAGGCTTAAATTTGAAAAATTAATGAGATTAATTACATTTTTGTGGTTCAAATAATTTTCATTTGCTGTACTTATCAAAAAATAATGACCTCACTTGTGGAAATGGCAAACAACCAGTTCTTACTTTGTGGCAATTTTGGGGAAATTTTTGAATTTTACTGTATTAAAAATGGACTTTGAGTTTCAGTAATCCAGAATTAATTGGATCTATTTTTTAATTAATTAGGTTGCCATCTTAAACACCTGTGGCTTGGTGGTGACTGTCTGAAAACTAATACTGGCTCTCAAGTCTTGTTGTTGTAGATCTTTTTCTTAAGCTTCATGAATTATAGAAAAATGGAAGCATATTAAAGGGTTTCAAACACTGAACATTTTTAATATGATGGCTTTTCAGTGCTGTGTGGAAAAACGATGGAAATGGAAACTAAATCTTTCCATTTTATGCATGTCCCCCAATGACCAATCCCTCTTTTTAAAGGTCTATTAAAGGAAAAATGAACCTAAAAACTTTTTTTAGTTACTTAGAATTTGTTTGGTTTGTTGGTAAACCGAAACGACTTTATAAATCATCATCCCAAATAAAGTTGTGGTTCTTTTGCATGATTTCTCTCAGTTATACGCACTAAAAGTGACTCATAAAAAAACAACTTTCGGCTTCAGAGCATTGCTGAACATTGCTGGAGGTCCTGCAGGCTTAACATAATCAGAGATTTTCCTAAGCCAGCTCTAAATATTTATAAATGTTTGCTCGTTACCTATTACGTTTTTCATCCTGACACTAATGTCCCAGGTTGTTTTGCTAAGTCCTAAATGCACCTCGTGCATCATCACCATCTGAGGTCTGATCAGCTTTTCTTTGACCAACTTAGTCACGTAAAACTCCGAAGTGGAACATATATAAACATGCTCTGCTTTTTAAAGATGATGGTGCTGCTACAAATATAGAAACCAGAAGACTGATAACGTGAGGAAGGAGATGTGAAAAGAGCGAGAGACGGTTTAAATGTTGAAAACAGAACTGGAAGGACAAGAAAAAGCTATTACAGAGTGAGTGATTCAGAAGTTTCTTCTGCTTTAATGTGTTATTAACTGGTCACATGGCACTTAAACGTTCCAGCACTGCAGAACCAAAGACAGGTTCTGGTTTGGGTTTACAGGAAGGAGCAGAACCAAGGAGAAATGTCAGGAAATGATGTTTTCCTGACAGTAAAAACCTGACATTACGCGTTTAAAAACATATGGTAAATGGTCTGCTCTTTATTAGACAGAGTTTTTTAAAAGCGGCTGCTAAAAGGTATTTTGGCTTGCATTTAGATGCAAGCTTGCAGTGCAGAGATCCTTTTGTGACTGAGTTTTTTAGGGTTTTTTAAGCAGCCATAACATAATGCAGCTTATCCTCTTTACAGCTGCAAATGACTTTTAGGTAAACCTGCCAGTCGGATCAATGCTGGCAAAGAGAGTCTGTGTTGATGTCTGGGCCGGTCCAGCTGCCAAATATGCAGATGTTTGTTTTTAAAAAAAAAAACAAAAACAGTTGGAATATAAAAAATCTGAAATGTTATTTGGTGCCAGAACTGAGACCAGTTTACCGTCTTCTCCCGCCTGTGTACAAACTCTGATAACACCAATCATAAAGCTCATTTACTTTCTGACTAAACTCCGTCCCTCGGAGGTTAGAGCCATCAATACTACAGCAGCTTGATTGTCAGCGTTCATTTCCTTCTGTTCTCGCATGCAAATCACAGCTGCTTCTCTCCCTGTTAGCATTCATGCATGCAAATAATTTGCTCACTGGCGGCGGGGGCACCTTGTGCTTTTATTTGCAAAAACCCGGTTCAGAAGAGGTTCAGCCAACTCCTCTGCCGCCGTAGCGGCTGAATCAGAAGTTGATGGGTCTAAATGGCACCACATGTGTTTGGATGTGACGCAGGTTTCCATTAATGTGAGGTAGCGGTCTGCCCCGCCATGATGTTCCTCATCAGTCCGCCGCGCTGCTCCGGCGGCTCTGCTGGGGTCCCATTCCCAGGTTTAGACGGAGCAGGAGACAGATGCCGCATATCAGCAGCACAGAGGCGGGAAGGCAGCTGGTTAATTTTTTCCACGGCGATGATTGAGCTGGGCCGGTCGGCGGAGAGCAACAGACGGAAGGTCCGGTCGGTAATCAGCTAAGAGACCCACAGCTAATTTCAGGAAATGAGGACAATACGTTAAGATTGTTTTTTCTTTTTTGTGGTTCATATCTCAAAAATCACAGGATGAAAAGTTTGTAAACTAAAATGTGAAAATGGATTTAAATCCCACGGTGCATCATGGGAAAACGGCTGAGTTTAAAAATATCAAGAGACCACTGCAAAATGATCAGTTCTCTGATTTTACTTTTTACTGGTTTATGTTTGAGTAAAGTGAACATTATTCTTTTATTCTATGAACTTCTGGCAACATGTTTCCAAACTTCCAAGCAGAAATTTAGTATTTATTTGCAGAAAATGAAAAATAGTCAAAATAACAAAATAATCTCAAATAATGGAAAGAAATCAAGTTTATATTCATTTAGAAACAACACCAATGTTTTAACTCAGGAATAGTTCAGAAATCAATCTAACCAGGAGCTTTTCAATGAGGTTCACTGCAATGGTCTCTTCATTTTTTCCAGAGCTGTATATTTTAATTGAATTGTCTTTTAATAAGGAACAACTTCAAATAAAAAAATTCAAGATAATATTTGTCCTTATTCTGCGATTGTTTTTATAATTTCTCATATTAAAAGGGGACATATTATGCAGAATTCACATTTTGTAGGTTTTTATTTTTGTACTTCCATTTCAGTGTCAACTGCTTCTAAAAACACCCAGATACTTTTTGGCAACAGGTTAATGTTCTTGGTGTCTGGAAAATCGGCTGTTTCAAGAACCTTCCAAATGTAACAAAGTCCAGCCCGTTACCTAGCAACCCCAGCGGAACTCTGCCTGTCACCTAGCAACCAAAGCGTAGCTCTCACACATTTGGTCAGCCTGTTTTACTACTGTGTGGCTACTGGAAAAGACGAGCGCTTTGTTGACTTGCCATCCAGAAGCCACTTGCTGCATTCTTTTTGGTTGTGCAGAAGGCTTCACTTCTGCTTTTTAAAGATGAATGTTTGTGTAATTGCACATCTGTTTGCATCCATTTTCAGGTGCGAGGGTAAGTGTTGAATTAGAGGACGTTGCTAGCAGCGGTTTATTTGGATTTAAAGTGACAAGAGGCCCTAAAACAGCTCAACAATACCAGCATAAACTGGTATTGTATTGGAATGTAACTGGAGTGTCATATCGGCAGATATTTTTGGTGTTTTGATAAACAAAACATATTTTCTGCCTATTTTATCTTAAAAAGTGTTCTGAAACAATTATTGTGTCAGTCTTTCAGTGAAAGAGTACTCCATCTGAAAAACCAGTTGGTGTTTGTAAATTCCAGCACTTCCACACAGAGCTGGCACGCCACGCATGTTCATTGAAGACTAATCAACAAAACTCAGTGTGTGTCTGCAAAACTAGCAAGGTTTTAAGCTCATCTTGATCGTTTAATTAGCCTGATTATCCAAGCAGCTGTTTGCTGGAGCTCCCTGACTTTTCCCACCAACACAAACACAAACACACACACACACACACACACACACACACACACACACACACATTGGGTTTTAATGCCAAATATGCCCTTCAGGTGCGACTTAGTGACGCTTTTATTGTACAGCTTCAAATCAACTGATGGTAAATCAATGCAGGAGTTACAAAAAGGTTTTTTGTTTATTAGTAGATTAACTTAAAAATCAATAAGCAGGTGCTTCCAGATCATCTGTTGCAGCAATGTGGTGTTCCGAATTATCTTAAATTTTCCAATCTCCATGCACTCATTGTTGTTTAATCCCTGGATTTATTAGGGCTGCCTTGATGCTGTTTTGCTAATATTGGGAGCTGGAAGGATTGCAGTCAACATCTGGTGGTGCTTATTCTCCATCTGGGTGACATTAAACTATTCCCATAAGATGAATAAAAAAATAATAATTTATGATGTGTTTTCTTCATAGGGTGCGCAGAATGATCTACCAACTAAATTAAACATTTTATTATCCTCTGGAGTATTTATGTGGTGCTACATATGTGTATTACAGAGTGGCAAGATGCAAGAAATAGAGCTGAAACCAAATATTTTAGCAGCTGATTAATCTATTATTGACGATTAATCAATTAAATAAAAATGGATGTAGCTATTTAAATGAAATCATTGCCGACTATTTCATTGCAATATTGTACTTTTGTCGTAAAAACTGTTAATTTTTAGGTGATTCTCACAAAAAATGCTGTCTGTAGGGCTGCAACAAACTTTTTTAGTAATCGATTAATCTTTATTCTGACGATTAATCGGATAACAAATGGCACATTCTACAGATATTTTATTTAACTGCTTTAGCCTTTTTTTTTTACAATGTTAGAAATGGGCTAAAATTTGCAAATGAACAAAGTTTTTTTTTTTTTTTTTAATAAGAAAAAAGGAAAGTTTTTGCAAAATGCCATAACGGATCATTCCTTTTTGTTAGATCTGAACCAGGTGAAGCTAAAACTTTGGCACTTGAGTTTCAGCTAAAACATTAACAGACAAAAGTATTTTTTTTTATCTTAAATGCAAAATGAGTAATTTTTGCACAATTTTATACTGCTTTGGTTTTGTTTTTTTGAGTCTATACTCCAGTTAACAATTAATGTGTTACTGAATTAGTGGACGATTATTTCAATAGTCAATTAATCACGACTAAACCGATTAATCATTTCTGGCACAAAACCAAATCCAATACATGTGTGTTCTTAAAGATTTTACACTTTAAATAAATGAATGTATAGTTCATATAGTTTTAATAGAAAGTTAATATATTCCTGTTTAATTATAACACAAAGCTACATTATAAGTATAACAAATGATGATTTGTTTGCCTGATGAAACTCATTAAATTTGGTGCAACGCTGCACCCTTTAAAATGGGACATTAAAAAAACAAACATCTGCAATTAAACATCTAAATCCAAACCATAACTGCTCTGTGATGCTATTGAACAATCATTTAGTGTTTTAACTGCACCAGCTGGATTATTGCCATTTGTTTCAGTAAAATGTAGCAACATTATTCTTCATAAGGGGATTGTCTCCCACTGATATCGTTGGGATCATTTTAGTCAGGGGAAAAATACCTGTACTGTTATCAATTAGACATAAATACTGCAGTATTTCAGTGGTAATAAATAATGTACTAATTGTCTCACATTTGCTGCAGCTGAAGAGATGACAAGTGAAAACTGAGATCTGAGTTGAGGTGTACTTCATAAATCCAACAGTGATAAATCCTAAAGTGTCTAAGCCCAGATCTCATCCAGATGTTTTTGAGCTTTTCCCCAGATGTTTTCCTCCACATGTCGTCTCTTAAAATTTCCTTTAAACTTTACGTTGAAATGGTTAAATCTTCAATTGTTGTGGTTATATGTAAAAATGGTAAATATTTATTAAATATTAAAATAATAATGCAAGTTCATTCTCTAGAAGGTTTAATTTTCTAAAGAACCCTTCACACTGGAACTGGAAGATATTTTAAGTATCAATAATAATAATAATAATAAAACCTCCAAAACAAAGAAATAAAACAAAGTAAAAGCCACACACAACCAAAAACATGAATAAAATGGATTATGAAGACTTTGTAGACAAAAAAATGCTTAATTTGGCTTATGAGTGTTTTTACATGTGGTTGGTTACCACTTATAAAAAACATTGCATTCCTGCATTTTTTGCACCTTCCCGCATATATATTCACTCTGATAAAGATGTGTAACAAACCTTGAATTCAGTTTACGGTTTATTAGCAAATAACAAAATCTCACACCTCAAAAATAGAAAAATCCATTTGATTTTGAGTTGAGCTTCAGGAAATCAATCTGAAAATTCCCATTAATGGATATGTGCATGTTAATATAAGAATAAATGTTATTTAAAATTTTGCACCTCATTTGTGCCCAAACTTCATCTTCCTGGCTGATGTTTTGAAATTTACTGTACATCATGCAAACACACACAGATGATGCTTTACTATAAAATTATTGTGTTTTTTCTCCATAAGACTAAATAAAATGTCCCCCAAAAAGTAAGGTGTTTAATTCTGGGTACATTTGCAAACTTCAATTTGCCTTTTAATGTTGTTTTGGAGCGATGGCTTCTTCCTAAAGGAGGGGCGTTTCAGGCCTTGTTGATTTGATTCATTATGCATATTGATGCTAATTTCCCAGCTTCAGCCCCATTTTTATAAGATCTTTAGCTTTTGTTATTCAGTCTGCTCACATTTTGCACCAAGGCTTTCTCATTCTGTCATTCAGAAAATGAAAATCATTTTGCTAATCCCAACTCAGCTAAAACTGAAACATTTTAGCCGTCCGTTTTATCAGATTGTTAAAAGTGTTATTATTATTATTCAGTTAAAGTTGATAAATGCCTTATAGGGGAATTTTTCTGCCAGAAGTTGAGAGCACACATTTTCAGACAAAGCAGAACGCCATGTGTTTTGCTCTTAAAACTTTTAACACTTGTGCTTACAAAACTGGACGACTTGTCTTTCTTCTGGAAACTTCTTTTCTGCTGTTCACAAAAGATGTTCCGTTGCCTGGCAACCTCTCAGCCAATAGAATGAAAGTGTTCTACTGGGTGCGTTTGTTTCCTTCTAGTGGGTGTGCCTGTGTGGCCGGTGTCGATTGTCGCAACCTGCGCCGCCCGAAATGACGACCTCAGCTTTCCGAAGTTTTGAGCGCGAGAAGGAAAGTTTGAGAAAGCATGGTGAATATTTGGGGAAAAAAGCAGGAGTTTTGAGAACAAAATATATGAAATCCTGCTTTCAAAGTGAAAATGTGTGCTCTCGAATTATGGCAGAAAAATTCCCCCGTAATTGTTTTTAATTTAATAAGTGTGAAATTTTGATTTAGTAAAAGTTGAGCTAAATCAAAATTTATCTTAGTCTGAGCATGAATTAAAAACTAGCAGTGACCAGTAAATTCTTTAAATGTTTTTACATTTGGGGACAAAAGTCAAAATTGCCTGCTGATTTTAATTTATATTTTACATGCCACTGAGTTTTACTCTATTACTGGCCAACTCAACACCCACCGCTTGCAGTAAACAGGAAGTGTGGGTGAATATCTGTTTATCATCTCCAAACAAAAGCACTTTCCATACATAATGTGCTTTCAGCATTTTAAATAAGCTGGAAAAGCTCAAGGTCAAGCGCAGAGCGGCTCTCAGTGGAGTCCATTTCTTCTGTTTGAGTCGGACTGTTTTCTGACAGCAGTTAGCCGTTAGCTCTATCCTCAAGTGAACAAGCTGTCCTCTTACTTCTCTCTCCTTCAGACTCCTGGGAGATTTACAAGACACCTGCTGAGCTTAAGCAGTGAATTTTATTCTTCTGCAAGAAAAAAATATATATTTTATTCATCCATCTGTTAAGGAATCAGCTATATGCAAAGTCAAAGCTATATGCTTTGACTTTTTCTTTTTTTCAACTTTAAGAGGCAGAAATGAATGATTATTGTTACTGAATGGATAAAAATCTTTATCTTTAAGACAGTTTTTTTTTTCTTTTATTATTGCAGCGTTTTTCCTTTTCTGTCTCTATTCTTCCCTCATATTTCATCCTCTACAATCTCTGGTGTCACAAAGCAATCACACGATAGCGGCTCAGAGAGATGATAGTGAGCCATTCACAGAAAGAAACATTGCATTTGGAGAAAGTATTTTCTTCTATTTCTGCTTTTTTTTCCCCCATTTCTGATTATGAAATGCATTTTAATATCATTTTGGTAAACACAAAATGCAGTTTTTCACATTAGAATTTAGTTTATTGAATGGAAAGAGAAGTTTTAAGCAAAAATATTTCATTTGACCTACTTCATGTTGTCAGATGGGTTCTGATTAAGTTAATTATTGATTCTACATAAATTGTGAAATTGAACCTAATAACAGTTAAATAACGAATTAACAATATGGACATTTACTATTATATAAAAATACAATCTCTAATTGTTTTCAAACCACATCAGATTTGTTTTTTTGATTACAAATCACTGAAACTGTTTTTAAAAAGTAGCTTTTATTTGAAATATCCTAGAATTTTTTTTTTTACAAATGTCATTGGCAGGAAAAAACAACATTTTTTTCCAGAAGACGATCTTAAAATCACGAGGAAAAAGTCGTTTTAATGAAAAAAGTTTAGTTATCATAGTTTATGATTCTTTCTTACTATTGTCATTACTCAATCATTTCATCTCCTGCTACTCATGATAATTTAATGCTGATGTGTTAAAAGAAAATATTTTCTGTACTGAAGTAGAACTTCACCAGAAGCTCAACATTTCTTGTTTTAATTTTTTATTTTTGGTTTGTAGTACTCATTAGATTACTACTTTATTTAAAAATTATCACTTAAAAAATACAATTGTAGCCTGGTCCTAATATTTTGTCATAGAGTTGACCTGCTTGTCAAACAAGATGGCCGCCCTGGGTGATGACATCACTCCGAGCTTTAGAAACCCATGTAGGGCACTGATAGGAAAAAAAATCCACATTTTCTAAAAATTAACCAAAATTAAATTAATCCGGCCCTAATTTTTTTTTAATAAATGAAGCAATCATTTTAAGATACATTTTTTTACATAGGGACGTTTTTCACTGCATTGACAAAAGCATTATTTATGTAAATAAAGTGCACAGATTTCATATCTTCTTCTCCAACAGTTTTGATAATTAGATGAAATTCATGATCTAACTTGAGTGTTTCAGGAGTTCAAAAGTTCACCTCCGTCTGTTAGCACATGGCTGCACCAGTGGAAATAATCTGAGAGCAGATGGATCGGCTGAAACGGTTCTAAAAATACTTGACAAATGAACTGAAAGTACAAAACTAAGTGACAGAGTAGCATCGGACAGTTTGTGGCTCTTCTGAACATCTATGTGCATCAGATCTACTGTCAGTGCAACCCAGACACCTGCCTGAAGGCTCTTTGTGATGGCTGACAGTGTTTTATTAAATAGAGATGAAGCTGGTGGAAAAGCTGCATCTGCACAACTAAGTCTGTTTTTGCTGATTTCTTAGGAGTTGCAGAAGAACATAGTGGCCAGGTGTTGATGATAAAATCCACCTAATCTATCGTCTTTGCTTTGTCTTTGAGTTACAAACACATCGTCAATGACGTTGGAAAAGTTTCTGCTTATAAACCTGAAAAAGGTTGAATGATTTTCTTTAAAGGTGACCTTTTTGAGCTTCCTTGAACAGGTTAGAATGGGTTCATTATATTTTTTTTGCACAAAATCATTCATTTTAGCCTGCTCAGTTTTGAATATTCACGCCTCCACTTCAGCCTTTGCACTCTTATGTGAAAATGGCTGCAAACAGATGTGCAACTGAATAACCGTAGATCATGGAAAAGCAGAAGTAGAGCCTCCTGCACAACCAGCCAGAATGCAGGACGTGGTTTCTGGATGGCAAAAACAAAAGAAAAATATTTGTGTTTTCCAGCAGCCATTGTACAGCGCATAGAGCTGTAAAACCCAGCTGACCAAATGTGCTGGAGCTGTGTTTCAGTTGCTAGGTAACAGGGTGGGCTTGGCTTGGATTGCTAGGTAACAGCATTGCCAGTCATTTTGAAACGGCTCATTTTCCAGACATCCAATTAGCCTACTTAGAAAAAATGGCGGAGTGTTTTTTGTCTGTTTTTAGTAGAGACCCAAAAGGAAGTATAAAAAAATGCAAAATGTGAATTTTGCATAATAGTTCCCGTTAAACTTAGCAGCTCAGCGAAAACCATCCAGACAAGAATAAAGTTAGGAAGAAAATGCATTTAATCTTTATATCATCCAATGCCAACAGCCCAGTAAAGCATGTTGCAATAAAAACAACTTGATGCCGAGACATTTTAACGGTTCTTACCCAGGTTTTTCTTTCTGGTCTCTTTCTAAAGCCCTGGGCCTGAGTCTGATCTTTGTCCAGCTCTTCTGGCTGAGTAATGTTTGGGAATACCTGGGGGATCTTAAGAGATAAAAGCTCGTCGTTTCCTGATAAAACACCAAGCCGCTTGTTCAATAACTTCTTTAAAGAGGCTATTTATAAGAAAGAGTCGTCTTTGTGGATTTGTTGGTTTTAGTTGTTATACTTTCTCACCTCTGATTTTCAAATAGAAACTAAACACGAATCAGTGTTTACTCATTCCTCTGCACCAACCAGTTTTGCACATCAACCACTCAAGATTGACTGAATTCACCGTTTCAAAATGTCTTTATTACTTTTATGCTTGGTGATAATCTTTCTTACTGTAGATACATTAACATAAAGTTGATCTATTATGCAAAATTCACATTTTTCTCAATCCCACAGCTCATAGACTTTGCATGGTATTTAAGGGGATAAATTCATTTGTAGACCTTTCACAATATGTGATAAAACAATTAATTGCATGATAAACTAAAATGAGTTTAATCATTTAAACTGGCATGATTTATCATTCTTCTCTTTCTACCAATAACTGGACAGCTCAAGTCTTCAGTCTTTTTGTTTTGAAGGACAGTTTTGCTTACAGAGACGTCATAACTCATTATATTTGTTGTTTCTGTTGTTTTGTTTAATTTTTGGATATTTAAAATGTCTTTCAGTTCCAGTGTTAAATGTTCAGTAGAGTTTAAAGTTTGTGGATCTTTGAGAATGTGTTGAAAATTGTCTCAAAACAACAATATTATCGTTTATCGCAATAACTTCTGGGGCAATTTATCGTCCAGAAAATGTTTTTATGATGACGGGCTCAGTCATTTGTTGGATTTTAGGCAGTAAAGCCACGAATTGTGTCAGATTTGATGACCCTTCTCGCGTGGATTGAATAATAATTTAGACGTTGAAGTAAGTCGGTGTGGTTTGGGCGTGTGGCTGCGATGCGCCGTCCTTTGGAGGTTTTCTGGTCGTTTTCAGCCAGGAACAGAAACCGGACCAAACCCAGAACCTGCTGGAGGGAATAAATCTTCTTTCTGGTTTGGGATGTCGGAGCTGATGGAGGATTTCTGGGTTTTTCTCCTGACCTCCTCATCTCTTTCCGTTTTTTAACTTGGAGACAAATAACTGGGATTTTTGTAGATTCCATCATTTTTCAATTGTATTTGTCTGTATTTTAAGTTGGGCACTTTGTTAAAACAGGTATTAGGTAATCTATTAATCGATTATTGAACTAACTAATTTAGCATCATATTTAAAGTGTCTGGTGAAAGAATCCATGCCTTTTTCCAGATTGTACCACATTAACGCAAACTTTAATCCTCGTTATTGTGGGGATGAAGCGATTAATCGACGTAATCATGACTAATCGAATATTGAAATAATCATCAACCAATTTAGTAATCGATTAATTAACTGGAGTTTACAGAACAACACACCCATAGCAGCAATCAAGCTTAACTGCAAAAAAACCTAAACATTTTGCGTTTAAGATAATAAAAAATATAAAGAAAATTCTCTGTAAATATGAATTCAAGTGGTAGTTTTAGCTTCATTTGATTCCAATTCTGTTAAAAAAATAAATACATTTTGTATTAAGCATCATTTTCTATTCACTTATCAACTGATCAAGAAAGTTAAATTTAGCGGCAGATGCATCCTTGGCTACAAATGATCAAGCATTTAGTAAAGGAATCCTGTTATTACATTTTAGGAACAAAAAGGTGTTTCATTATTTGTTCTTTTGCATATTTTAATATATTTCTAATAATGCAGAAGGAAGGATAGAGTAATTAATGAAAAATCTGCAAAAAGTGCCAATTTTCTTATCCGATTAATCGTTAGAATAATCGATTAATCGATTACTAAAATAATCGTTAGTTGCATCCCTACAGAGTATTAATCCAGCTTTTATCTGTGTAGCTTTGGGGATTTTCCAGCTCATGATCTGTTATTTCAGTTCACTGTTTTCACACTAAGTAGTAATAGAAAAATGAAAGGATGCTGGGATTATTGTTGCATAATATTTATATTTATTTGCTCGACTGGCATCAGGAAATTGAGTCTGTTGGGGCGTTTTCATACACGTATGTCCAGGTTTGTTTCCGACACATTCAGAAAATAAATATAACAATAGTTGAGGTGTGAAATTGTCGAATATCTGTCAGGGAAAGAATGTAAACAAAAGTAACACTTGATTCACATCAAAATGTGACTTTTAATGCAAAGAATCAAAACCTTCTTGCAAGGGAAATGGAAAAATGTTCCAATAAAATCACAAAATGTAGTTATTCTTCATTTATTTCATTATTTAATCTTTTCCACAGCTACCTAAAATATCTGTGATAACAGGAAATAACAGGGGGTATTAGAGAAAAGGAAAATAATAATAATAATCAGAAAATAGCTGTCAAAGTTAAAAGAAAATTAGTATCCCAACCCACGTATGTCAAACAATTCAAGTTTAGTTGTGACAACACGTGGTTTTATTCTGTTTTTCATTTTGTCCTAAATGTATCCATCTGTATGGTGACATTTTAGGGATGTAAAAGGGAAAAAAAGGAATAACATTTCGAGAAAAAAAACTCAGAAATACTGAGATTAATCTCAGAAAATATTTGGGCTTGAAAAGTTGAAAATTTGCAAGAAAATTCTCAGAAATTCAGGTTTTACTGTCAGAAATTTTCTAGAAAAAAATCTGAAATGTTTGATTCTGAAAACTTGCTAGAAAAAACTTTGAAATTCTGTGATTTAGAAAAAACTAGGAAAAATATCTGAAATTTCAGTTTTTTCTCAGAAAATTTCTGAAACTTCAAAATTTGAGCTTTTTCTCAGAATTTTTCTGCTATTTTGTCTTGTTTGTTTTCTTAAGTAGTTGTCATTTTGCAGATCCACATCCACGTTTGTCAGTCAGTTATATGTGTTTGGAATCCACTAATTAGCGAATACATTAGAAAAAAAAAATATTTTTTTAATTGTGAAACTTAAAAAAAGCAGTTTTGATGCTTTGAGGCAGACGCAGTACCTTGTTCTACACATTGGAGGCGACACAGTCCCTGGAAATGAGGATGGATTGAGGAGAAACGAGGGTATCGGTGTGATAGGTCCCCATCGGCAGAGCCGTGCTTCAGCGGTCGCTCTCCCTCACCTCTCCCCCTTCCTCTCTCTCTCTCTCTCTCTTTTCCTCTGTGCGTCGCCGCCGCTCGTTTTGCCGCGCTCTTGTTTCTGCTCCATCTCTGTGCAGAGAGCAATGAGTGCGGATTCACAGCCCATCCGGCGGCGCCTTGATTGGGCGAACGGGGACAGAGTTGAGGACCTGAGGGACTGAACACCTCTGGAAGGAGTCGGGTCGGGAATTCCAACAGGATCGCATGTCTTCCACTGGAGATTATTTTTGCATCACAAAAAAATAGAAAGGACAAAAAATAAATCGTGGCACTCTGAGTCGGCTGCACAAGAGGTGCCATTCACAGCGGTAATTTGAGTGATTGTGAGTGCACTCACCTTTTCAGCATGCAGATGCGTCCGATTCTTTTCTGATGCAAATGCAAAGCGGGCTGGTTGCAGCCGGTCGCTGTAATTCAGCTTGGCATGATCATAATGAAACACTCGATGAATTGGTGTGGAGTTCATGCATGCTGCTGTTCACACGCATTTGTGTTCCCTGAAAAAAAGAGGAAAAAAACAGAAATGTTGAATTATTCATGTCTTCAGGATGACAGACAACTTCCAAACTAGGTTATTTCCACCTCCTGTCTGAGGCTGGTCGCAGTGCGCTGCGTGTCTGTCATGCATGCGCTCCAACGTGTCAGGCTTTACGTTTGCAGACGGCTGGTTCTGGATGTTGAAGGTTAGACGGTTCAACGTTTCTGCCCATCTTTCTCTGCTTTTTCTCCCATTACGGTTGAGAACGAGGTTGTGACAGGTGTGAGTCTTCCCTTTGAGACTGATGTTTTTTTGCTGGAATGTGTTGTGAGGGTAAAAGAATGCGATGCCCGCATTCTTCCCTTCACCGTCTGCCCCGCTGAGCCAGCAGGAGCTACTGGTTTTAGTGGGAGTCCATTCACAGAACTGGACGGGTAAAGGGGGGGACGTGAAGCGGCCCCCGGAGGAGCGAAGGAGGGGAATCCGTGGGTGATTTAAACGCAGACGTCAGTTTACACGTGAACCAGCTGGTGGTACCATTAACACCCTGATGAATCTGGACAGATGATGAATCAGAGTGAAGCGTTTTCACTGGTTTTACTGGAACATCTCAGATTGTTGGGCTTTCACTGGTTTTACTTTGAAACCAACAAATGGTAGATTGGTGATGTTGTAGATAAAGGCCACCAAAAAAAATGTAAGAAAATTCTGACCTCAAACTCAGAATTTGCTTTATTTTCTAAGATTTTTTTAGTTTTTCTCAAAATTCTGAATTTTTATTCCCACAAATTCTTTTTTTTTTTTCTCAGAATTACGACTTTAGGCTAAGAAATCTTTCTTTACTCTCAGAATTGTCATTTCATCTCCAAATTCTGACTTTTCTACCTCAGAATTTAGACTTTAATCTAAGAAATCTGGTTTTAATCTCAAAATTCTGACTAATCTCAGAATTCTGACATTTTACCTACAAACTTTGACTTTTTTTCTCCACATTTTGTCTTTAATCTCAGTATTCTGACATTTTTTTCCCTGACTTTTTCAAAATTTTGACAAAAAGCTGGGAAATCTGGGTTTCCTGTCAAACTTTTGACCTTTTTATCAGAAATCTGACTTTATTCTCAAAATTCTGACTTTTATCTAGGAAATCTCGCTGTACTCTCAGAATTCAGGCTTTAATCTAACAAATGTGGCTTTACTCTCGAAATTGTGACTTTTCTCCCCTAAATTCAGACTTTTGTGTCAATCTTTATTAAAATCCAAATAAATAACCAAAAATTATTAGGTGTATGTCCTTTATGCGATTAAGGTAATCACATAACCTTTTGTTCTCCATCATAGGATTTGTAAACCTGCACTTTCCTTTGCACTTTTAATCTATTTCTAAAAAAGTTTAGGAAATTAAATGAAAAAAACTGCAGAATTTTATCTGATTTCTGGTTGTTTGTTGGTTTCATCCCATCTTCCAGCCAAATACTGATGTAATAATATCTGACAGTCGTTTTATCGTTCTGGTTCTGATGGCCGACATGTTTTGCTTCCAGGAGGTGTGATCGATAAGGACCTCCGCCGGTACCTCAACCTGCGCTTCCAGAAAGGCTCAGTGGATCACGAGCTGCAGCAGATCATCCGGGACAACCTGTACCTCCGGACCGTCCCCTGTGAGTCGCTTTCATTCGCTCAGACGTTTCGTTTTGCTTGTGGTGTTTAAAGAGAGTTGGTGGAATCTTGTGGAGATTCGTGCTGGTTTGTTCTTTAGCCTCAGAATAAAAATAAACCAAAAATTTGTGGTGGGTAATTTTGGTCCATTTGCTGAATCCTTCAGGTTTACGGTGCAATTGATCAAATTTTTGATATTTGAGGATTTCAGTTTTGGAAAATGAGGATTTGAACCACTTGGGTTTCCGTAGTTCAGAGTGACATCTTATTTGACAGACTTCTCCTTATTTGGACTTTGATTGTAGGTTGTCTCTTGGGCAGAAAATTAGAGCCAGGCTGCGATTTCTAAATGGTTTGATTCTCAGAATAAAGCCACAATATTACAAAAATAGTCGAGAATGAAGTCATGTGAAAATAAGTTTGAAATAATTAGAGAAGAAAGGGTTAAAATTACAAGAATTAAGTAATAATTTAATGAGAACTCCTAAATAAAAAATACTTATAACTCATCAGCATCAAATTATTTTCTTCTAGTAAAATTGTCTTTATTTTGCTAATATTGTGACTATTATTGTAATTAATCAAAAATTCTCGTAGCGTTCAACTCGCTATTTTCAAAAAGACACTGCTGAAAATATTTTCTATACTTTTAGTTTTTTAGAAAAGAAATCAGATCTGGTGTGAAAAAATCAGGATATTTTCATAGATCTCCATACTGCTGTCTCTTTACTTTTGTAATTTTTCAACATTTTGCAGCTTAAACCAGTCAGTTTAACCACTGAATCTCACAGTTTCTAATCTCATGTATTTGAGTAACGTCTCTGCTTCTGAAGTGGCTTTTTAGTGAAACGACCAGTGTGTAAGTTGGACTCTAAAATCCAGTGTTTACTCCGATTCTCCTCTAATTAGCTGCATTACGAGCCTTAGAGGAGCTTCTGCTGTTCCTCAGTTTAATGTTGACCATCAGAGATGAAACCAGGAGTCTGAAGCTTTGAAGGTTGGGTTCGCTTTTGTATCGCATTTCGCAACAAGGCAGTTCAAAATCATAAAAACATCATAAAATCACCAATTATGATACAAGTAATAAACATTATATTTTGTCAAAATCATCAATACACATCAAATATATTGATCACTGATCCAGTTACCGCTCATCAAAAGCAGCTCTAAGCAGGTGGGGTAGAAGTTTTGACTTAAAGGAAGTCAGTGTTTCGGCTGTTTTGCTGTTTTCTGGAAGTTTGTTCCAGATTTGTGGCGCATAGAAGCTGAATGCTGTATTTTTGCGTTAAGCTGTTCAGTGATTTATAAACTCACAGAAGTATTTTAAAGTCTATTTTCAGAGCTACGAGGATCCACTGTAAGGACTTTAAAGTCGACATGTGATGTAAAATTTGCTTTTTCTCCTTCCTTTTGAGTTTCTACTGAAGACAGGCCAAGCACTAAATAAACAATAAATTAATGCTTGGAAAATGAGCCATTTCAAAACCTCCGGAATGTAACGTCACAATAGAACAGGCACTGCCCGTTACCTAGCAACCCCAGAAGAGCCCAGCCCGTTACCTAGCAACCCGAGCAGAGTTCCAGCACGTTGTATGTGCTGTACAATGGCTGGTGGAAGAGTGAAAGTGTTTTCTTGACTTACCATCAAGAAACCACTTGCTGCATTCATATTGGTTGCGCAGGAGGCTCCACTTTTGCTCTTCAATGATGTACAGTTGTACATCATTGTTTGCAGCCATTTTCATGTGTGAGTGTAAATGTTGAGTTGGGGGCATAGCAAACATGTCCTGTTTAGCCCATAGACCTATCCTAACCTGTTCAAGGAAGCTTAATATGTCACCTTTTATCCTGGAGTGATGTGCTCCATCTTCCTGGTTGTAGTGAGAACTGGAGCATGATTGATCAGCTGCAACTTTCTGGTTGACTTTTTGGGCAGTCCTGTGATCTATTAATCAATGCAACTATAGACGCATAGATAAGTTTCTCTAGATCTTATTGAAATCTAGAAATGTTCTTCAGGTGATGGAAGGCTGACTTTGTAACTGTCTTTATGTGTCTCTGAATGCTCAGGTCCATCATTACACCCAGATTTCAACCCTGATCACTAGTTTTTAGTTGTATTAAGGCACATTGTGCTACTTTTTCTTCTGGAATGTAGCAAAAACTTGTTGTTTCCTTTTAATTTTGCATCATTCATAAAAACGAGTTCCAGAAAATGGACTTGGATGAAGCGCCTCTGTCAAAGTGATAAAGAAATGGCCACATTTAAGACAACTGAGCGATAAATAAAAGGAAGAAAAGGGACAAGAAAGAAGAAATTCTGCGTGATGGATGTGAAGCAGTTCATCACAGCAATTTAAACATAACCTTTGAGTGGTAAAGAAAAGACATTTTTCTCTGGGCTGGAGGCTGATGCGCAGACAGCGGGAGAGTTACCGCTCCTCATACCAATCGAGACGCTCGGACCGGGCCGGGTTGGGCCCGCTTAGGCCGTGCCAGCTCTTAGACAAATCCAAGGTCAGAGCGTTAATAGTCCGAGCCCTGCGAAATCAGCCCTATCATCTGGTAATCCACACAGATTTGATGGTGGAGATAAAGACACCTAAGATCGCAGCACACGCCCAGCAATGGGGGTAAATCTGAACCAGGAGGAAAAGGCCAATTAATGACAGATTTTTATCAACTGAGCTGTAATTACAAAACCTCACAAGCAAGTGGACCATTTTTGAAAAGCATCTCATGTTTTCCCACAAACAAAATGTCCTCCGAGTGTTTTTTCCACATAAATAAAAAAAAAGAAACAGCATGAAGGTTATCTGGATTTTCTGGCTCATTTGCTAAAAGCTAAGCTCTCTTGAGCACTCAGTGTCTTTGAGTCGGTTTTTCATTCACATTAACGCTCAGAAGCTCTTACCATTCCCACCCTGCGCCTCACCTCTCTGCTTAGTGGACACAGAAAAGCTCTAGGTGGAGGAAGGACGTCTTTTAAAAAATAATGCAGCACTTCTTTGACCTTCTGATGATCTGCTCTGCTTTAACTTTTTCTGTTCTCTGGGTCAAATTAAAGCTTTTATGTTGAATGTCACTAATTAATGATTCTGATTATATTTTGGTTCAAAATGAGCTAAGATTTAAACAGATTTGTGGTCTAAGTAAAGCACTTTCAAGGTCACTTTCTAACTTATGTGCTTCTGTTTCATGAATAAAAAAATAACATATTTGTTATAAAAGAAGATACCCGAGTAATTAAATGAACCTATTTTGCTTAAAATTATTATAAACATTCAACTTTAACTGGTCTTGTTCATTTAAAGTATTTATCTGATAAATATGAGTTTATCCTAAAAACGTAAAAACCGATCCACCAATATTTGTAAACCGTTCACACATGATTGTGTTCGTGTTTAATTACTAGTATGAACGACCACATTCAGCACAAATCAAACTCTGATCATCGATATCTGTTGAAAGCAGATATCACTCAGTACAGCATTAAGCTTGTATCATCCATTCACAAATTAATGCTTAAGTTAATCAACCTGTCCATAATTCCTGGTTTTATCGTTTTGATGCCTCTGCATGTTTGGCTGCATAAAGTCTTCAGCTGGCCGCTGGCTGTCATTGGCTCCACTGTGTCCTCACTACACGTCTGTGCTCCAGTTTAACGGCCCTCTCTGATAGATGACGGCGTTAATCAGGATAATAAATAGACTAAGAGCTCTCTGCTGCCCTACAATTTGTCCTGTAGCATCTCTGTGATGGAGCCAATGAATGTTACAGGGGTGAACCTTAATAGGAGGTGATGCGGACCAAAAATCAGGGGAAAAGCCGCGGTTAGAAGGCAAAACAGGTTAATTTAAATTCATCTTGATGCCACAACAGAAGTGATGAAAAAGTGTTAATGTATGTAGCAGTATATCTCTCCCCTCCCTCACCTGTTGCTGAGCTGTCAGTCAGATGCTTATGAAAAAGAGGGGAATAAAAAAAGTCATAAATGTTCACGGCTGACTGGAGCTGCAAAGCCCTTTTTAGGAATGAGTAAGACACTTTCAAAGTTTCTTAAAACTTTTCTATTTTCCTTCTCGACCCCATCAAGGCTATGCAATTTTATTCTTGGGATGCATTCACACCAGATTAGTTTGTTTAGTCCAAACAAACTAGATTTATTTGGTGCAAATCTAGCTTGTGAGTCCGGTTCGTTTGGGGGAGATGTGAATGCGTAATCAAACTCTGGTCTGCCTAAAACTTCGGTCACAATTCGGTTTAAGTGAACTTGAATGCATATGAATGGTGAGCGGACTGGAGGCCACTCCAGAAGAGGGAAGTGGACTACAGCGCAGGGCATTCTGGGTAAATACAATCA
The DNA here is from genome assembly GCF_001443285.1 of Poecilia latipinna. Classification (NCBI taxonomy): domain Eukaryota; kingdom Metazoa; phylum Chordata; class Actinopteri; order Cyprinodontiformes; family Poeciliidae; genus Poecilia; species Poecilia latipinna. The sequence continues at coordinate 80,540 of NW_015113326.1, read as the reverse complement.
AAACAAATGTGCTAGCTTAGCGCTAGCAAGCCAAATGACTCGTGGGCTTTTGCCAAAGACACAACCGCTAAAATCTGATGCTAATCCGTTTTTGTTTACATTTTGTGAAGAAGAGAAGTTGCACTCAGTGTTGCTTCCTTTAGTAGTTCTTGATCCAGCGCCACCACAGGTGAGGAGGGGAACAGGTTTTTAAAATTGTTTGGTTCGTTTGACACATAGCAGTGTGAAACCAAACCACATCAGCTGAAAATGTAACAAAAGTTGCAATTTTGGTCCCAAATCGAACAGATAACCAGAATATATGTGAGAACCTCCTAAGATAAAATGGTTTCTAGGCACCAGAAGGTTTTTACAATGCTGAAGTTGCAGTTAATTTAAATGCAAAATGTACCAACAAAAATAAATGGTGCTCCTGGATTGGCTGT
>NW_015113326.1:60629-75584 GCF_001443285.1 Poecilia latipinna | reverse complement strand
CACTAGCCAATAGCACGTCTGGTAGCATTACCGCTAACTATTTTAGCTTCCCAAGCTACATTTTTTCTGGAATGTTCCACAAAAGCTGAATCGCAAATAAACAAATAAACATCGACTTCTTAATACAAATCAGAAAGCAAACAAATAAAACTAACAAACCCCAACAGGAGGTGGAGAATATTTCGAGACAGAATCAACGACAACATCCTCCACAACTCATGTCTTCTGTGCATAGTTTCAGAAGATAATAATCACAGAAAACTTGAATAAAAACGAGAAACGGCAGTGCTCTTTTCTATTGGAATATGATTGATCTTTTTTTTTAAAACATTTTTATGTTATTTTACAAACTGCTTTTGTTTGGTTGTTCTGCATTCAGACTCACACCAGTTTTTCCCTGCTTCCTTTTGCTGATTGAAAGTTAGCGAAACATGGAGCTTTTTTTTTAAACAGAAAAAAAAAAAAAAAAAAAAAACCTCCGGTCAAAAACTCTCTTCCTCTCCATTTACCCTCTCCTATTTCCTCTGCTTACTCACTCATTGACTTATTGCAGGCAGTGTTGCGTTTCCATGGCAACAGTCTGCGTCAAAGGCTCCTTAAAATCTCGGCCCACTCCCTTTTTTTTTTTTTCCCGGAGAAACCGGCAGGAGCGCCGGTCAGCAGCAGGAGTCTGATTGTTCGGATTTGAATCCACGGCTCGATTCTTTGATTGTGTTATCCCAAACTTTCTTTCCTTCGGGTCCAGGCCGGTAAGGCTGGGAAAGGAGGAGTCCGTGTGGAGGTGAAGTTGACTGACAAGGCGGGACACAGATGTGGATTTGCCGGATGGCGAGCGTGACTCGGCGCTCAACGCTTGACGGCAGCTGTGGCCGTCAGACGTGAAGGGGAAGAGGTGTGAAATTTGTTCTCTAATTGGTTTTCATTACACAACCATCCTCCCTCCACCCAGTTACCCAAACCTTTGCTGTCCTTCTAGCACAATCGGTGACATTTCCGGCCTTTCTCTTATTTAATCAAATCTCCAGGTTCATCAGAAGACCTTTGCCAGTTGAAAAGTCATTAAGTCTGTTGCTTACTTCTAATGAAATGGCAAAAACGAGGACTTTTTCTTCAGCAGGGTTCAGTTTCACTTCAACTCATTACGCCCATGATGTGCGACAGCCTGCTGGATATTCCTGGACTCTTCCTGTGAGGGACTAATGATTGAAAATGACACATAATCAAAACCGGTGGCTAAAAGTAAAAACAGAAAGCTCAGCTTATTTAATTGTGTCCATGAGGAATAGTCTAAGTTTGTCTTATTCACACGGGGCTGTCGCTGCAAAGCCCTCGGCACAATAAAGAAATATTTAGCACACTCAATCATTTCTGTGGGAAATGCTGTTTGAGAGGCGTACTGTACAAATGACATGACAGTTAAATAAGACATGTTAAGCAAACATCATGTTTTGCATATTTTTATGCTTTCATTTGGGTTTCTACTGTTTCTAAAAACAGCCCAAATGCTTAAAAAATACCCAGATGTTTTTTTTTTTGTTTGTTTTTTGGCAATAATTTTATGGGGTGTTTTTGGTGTCTAGAAAATGAGCCGTTTCAAAAGCCTTCAGAATGTGACGTTACAAATCAGCAGGCACTGCCTGTTGCCTAGCAACCCCAGCAGAATTCCATCCGTTACCTAGCAACCCAAGCTGGAGCTTTCCTCCAAAAACCACATGGATAGACTTGATTAGAACAAAGGCTACGACCCAATTCCGATTTTTCACCTGCATCGGATCTTTTCATGACAGTCTGAACAAAACGGGTCAGATGTTTTTTTTAATGTGACCCAGGTCACCTGGATGTTCAATATGTTCCTGATCTTTTGAAATGTGATCAGAATATGATCGGCCAGGTCACATTCATCCGACCTGAACATCGTTGGTACTCGACAAGCGTCGCTATTCTGCGTTCTGATACACGCAAGTGGGAAGAAAAACAACAGTATGAACACAGCCTTAGAGACACAGATCTTCATTTTTAGAGACTTATTCTGTAGCCTGAATCTAAACTTGGTTTGTTCATAATGATCATTGTTACATTGGAGTAAAAATGACTTAAATCTGTTATTCAAAATTCACATTTTGCATGTTTTTGTTCTTCCATTTGGATCTCTATTGCTTCTTAAACACACCCACACACTTAAAAAAGCCACCCAGTTGTTTTTTGGTAATAAGTTGATGTTTGAAGCTGTTTCAAAAGCCTCCAGAATGAATGAAGTCACATTCCACCTGTACTACAACAACCCTGGGCAAGTCCAGCCCATCACCTAGCAACTCAAGTTGAGCTCCAGTACATTTGGTCAGCTGGTTTTACAGCTGTTTGCGCTGTACAATTGCTCCTGGAAAAAAGAAGTGTTTTACTGTTGACTTATCATTCAGAAACCACTTACTGCATTCTTGTTGGTTGTGCAGGAGGCTCCATTTCTGCTTTTCAATGATGTACAGTGGTATAATTTGCATTTGTTTGCAGCCATTTTCACGCGAGTGTAAACTTTGAGTTTATTTGGATTTAAAGTGACAGGAGGTCCTGAAACAGCTCACTCTGAAGTGAGACGTATACACACTAATCATTGGCATGATCAGTAATTTTGCTAATATTTATGTTTTAATACATTTGTGATTGTGCAACACGCAGCAGAAGGGATTTTTTTAGGTATTGCCGCAGAATGTGCAGCAGCACTAAAACTTTACTTTGAAAACCCGAACATTCTGGTCAACTCCAGTTATCACCTGTCTAAAGGAACCCGTTGACGCAGCAAGAAGAGAAATCCCTTTTTCATTAAAAGTTCCAGCAGTGCTGTGTTTCTAGTTTGACCGCTACAAATGCCAAAGTGTCAGCTGTATTTCTCCAAACTCTCCCCTTAGCGCGTTACTTTCTGTAAGTGTTGGCAGCGCAGAGAGGGGCTCTGTTCTCTGGCCTTATCTCTGAAAAGGCAAATGGAACTGCTAACCCCAGGCTATCATTTCAAAGCAAAGCAGCGTTTTTCTTTCCCCTTCTCAAGCTGTGACATGGCACAAATGTGAATTTAGGGTATTTGTTGGAAGCAGCTCAATGTTTGTGTTTTTCTTACGCTGGATTTATTGTTTTTGTCTGCTTGGTTTCTTTTCACTGTAAAGGACGAATACAATCGTATTTTTTTCTGCAAGTACAAATTGTTTGTCACAGCAAGTAAATTCATCTGTGATTGTTTCTAAATCTTGTTGCAGAAGATCTTCTATTGTTTGATATTTAAAGACTCCTGGTAGGATTTAGGTGTGAAATTTGTTTTCTGGAAACAGTTTCGTCAACATTTTACCTGAAATCATGACCAAAAGACTATAAAACAGCAATGTGCAATTTCAGGAGGCTGCGTTGTTCTAAAAAAAAGGCCCTTTAAAAAAAACACACAAAAAGGCTCTTTGTTTATATAAAAATAAAAATAGCTTGCAGTTAAAACCTCCTGTTGTGTCATAAAGTAGGGAAATAAGTTTTTTTTTTAAGCTTCGCCACTTAAAATGTCTAAATTAATGAAAAAGAATTAATTCCACTGGTGAATTGATTCACTTATAACATTTTCCATATTAAAAGTGAAATAATTTGCCAGTGTAACTCATATTTTTCATCAATCTTAATAAATTCTTGACCTAAAATTTGCTTCTATATCTTACCATACAGTAACTTTTGTCATATTTTAAGTTTACTTGGATATTTGCACTAGATAGAAGAGCAAGAATACTTGGCAAAATTATTCTGTGGGACAAAGAAGAAAATTTCAGATATTGTTTATTTAAAAAAAGAGGAAGCCTCCAGATTACTGGAAACGGTTTAATCAGTACTGATCATACCCAGATGTGGATCACGATTTAATCAACAGGATCTGGTCATTTAATGGGAAGCCAAATTAGATCCATCAGGAAGTGACTCAGCCTTAAAACTGTCTGCAAAAATCTCCCTGCATGTAGTTAAAATTTTAATTTAAAACCACAGTGGCGTTGGAAATATTCAAAATTCTCTTTTTTAAGTGGATTTTTTTTTTTTGCGCCTCCCACCTGCTTTCCGGTCGCCGGGCTTTCAGGATGACTCACTTCCAGTTGCGGCAGAAACGGCGGCGGCGAGGCCGGAGTCCCTGGGGTTCGTCTCATTAGAGCCGGTTCCTCTGTCAGGGTGGTTGAGCTGAGGCAGCATTAGACGTCACTATCCTTCATGTTAATTACTGGAGATGTCTGAGTAATTGGTTTCTTCTGGGTCCTAAAGCCTTAAGGAGAGGTGAAGCTTTAAGGTTTTTCATGTTGATGGATGGGATGAATGGATTATTTATATTAGGGCTGCACCGATTGCAGTTTTCTGGTCGATTACCGATCCTTAAAAAAGATTAACCTGCCGATTCCGATTTGGGCCGATATAATTTTTTTTCTGCCTGAAATGTGGCTCAATTTAGCAAGAAATTTGTTGAGTTGGCAACAGTGAAGGCACTATTGTTAATTTTAAACATGCAGACATAACTTGGTGGGCCGGTCTGTCGGTCAAACCTTCTCGCTGGAGACCAAAAGAGGACAGTGGTTGATTCTTAGGCCTTTGCTCAGGTGGATAAGATCAGCTTCATGTGTAAAAATCAGCCAATCACTGATCTCCCGAAATTGAGGAAATCGGCACCAATAAATCAGCTGGCCAATAAATCGGTGCCTCCCTAGTTTATATAATAGGATTTTAAATAAAGTCTGAAAATCCAAATATTTCTTATGCTAACCCTAGATCTGGGTCACTTTTGGTCCATATGTAGGAATCGTCCTATCTCGGCTCATTTGGGACTAAAATTGCAACATTTGCTACATTTTCAGCTGCTGCGGTTCATTTTCACACAGCGTCAAAACAGATTTTGCTGGATGATAAATTGTCCCAGAAGTTATTGCAATAAACAATATTATTATTGTGTGGAGAGACAAATGCAAGAACACATTCTCAAACATCAGTAAACTTTCAATTCTAATTAACATTTAACACTGGAACTGGACGACATTTTAATTTATACACAACTACACAAAATAACAAAATGAATAAATTATGAAGTCTCTGTAAACAAAATTATCCTTCAATAACAGGAGCGAGTTGAGACCAAAACACCAGAACCAAAAACAACTGAAGGAAACACTGAACCCAACTTCCTTCTTCACAAAATGTAAACAGAAACAGATTTTATCAGCTGTTTCTCTTTTGTCTTTGGTACCACAAGCCATTTCTCCTGCATGTTGGTTTTGATTGTAGTTACCCAGAATGCCTTGCACTGTACTCCACTTCCTGCTTTTGGAGCATTTTCCAGTCCTCTTGCATCCACATGTGGATTCAAACCGAACCAGAGTTCGTTCTTTAGGTCCACCTCAGAGTTCGATTTTCATTCTCACTTCCCCAAACAAACCGGACTTTCGAGGCAAACAAACTTTAGTTAGATTAAAGCAAAAACTCGATCACAAACTGGAGTTTGACTTTAATGAAAGTTGAGGCAGCAGTGTAGAAGATATGACGCACTGCCCCCTACTGGTGGGAGTTAGTATCACTTTAACCAGATGTTTCTCACAATGAATCGCACAAATGCAAAAAGCTAGCATAATGCAAATAAAGCCTGCTTTGATACATTTTTCATTGATAAAATAATATTTAAGCTAGTATTTAGGGCCTCGTAAGATGCAATGGCGGGCTGGATTTGGCCCCCAGACCTTGAGTTTGACACCTGTTGCTTACTAAAATCTATTTTTTATGTTGATACCAAGAAAACAAACTCAATTTTGTTTCTTTTTGAAGACAAAAAAAGTCAGAATTGGTGACAGACTGAGGACGATGTCCAGAGGGTTATCACACTCTGGCCACAGATGTCTCTGTGCTGCTTAGGCTGATTTCTGAAAATCACATTCTTGTGATATTCAAGAAATGATTTACTGCAGACGGCCCGTGCAATCAGAATCCAATCTGTGCTGCCGCTGCTCTCTAAGGTTTTGGGTAATAGCGCGGCGACTGCTGTGTCTCCTAACCAGCGTTGAAGCGCAGAGATACGAGAGAGGAGCTCTAATTCTGTTTATCCACAACCATAATGAAATATTCCATCTTTGCCACATCAGTGGGATCTAAGATTGAAAATGTCGGCATCTCAAACTGTGACCTGCTGATTGAGGGAAAGCTCTCAGTCTGTCAGATCGCCGTATCCTGATTTGCTGCAATCAGCACCCATAAGCTTGACACGACAAGCATTCAATTTGAAAGGTAATGATAATAAGGCGGAAAGTGTGTGCTCTCAAATCGTCAGTGACTTGGACGGATTGAAACATGCCAGAAGGCTCCGCCGATTTTAAGGTGTTTTATTAAATTCTCCCTAGACTGTAAAAAATTAAATGTAGTCGCAGGTCTGGGGTGATATGAGGTGCAGGATGCATTTCAAGGCAGAAATAATAATCAGGACAAATATTTATTTGGATATTTTCAGAGGATGAGTGCTTAAAACATATAGAGCTGCAACTAACGATTATTTTAGTAATTGATTAATTTTCCAGTTTTCCTGACGATTAATCGATTAATCGGAAAAAGAAAAATGGCCTTTTTCATACATTATTAGATAAATACTAAAATATGAATCTAAAAAAATCAGGAATATAAAAATTTTACTGTCTGAAGGGCACAATAGGAGTTTTTTTATCTTAAATGCAAAATTTATTCATTTATTGTTGATTTTTGGCTTAATTATTGTTTTAAATAGGTTGTTTTTTACAGCAAAAAATTATTTGAAAAAATAAATTCTAAAAAATACAATTTCTAATCATAATATTTTGTATTTTTTATAAACTGCGCATTCGGATCATTTTTGTACAAATTGGTGTAATATCTCCCCTAATTATGTTGTTTTTTTATTTAAAGGAAATTTCATGTTTTAGTCTGTTTACTCCAGGTAACGATTAATCATTACTAAATTACTTGACGATTATTTAATTAATTGATTAATCACGATTAAGATGATTAATCGTTTCAACCCTAAACAAATGTAAATTATGTAAAAAACCAATGAGAATTAGTTGGGTGAGAATAGAGCTTAAGAACTGATCCAAGTTGCTTAAATCTGTGTCTTTCAAAGTAGGGTCCGCGGCCTACTGTGGGGCCGCGACATGGCACCGGTTGGGCCTCAAAGTTTGAGTGAAGATGAGAAAAAGTGGGGAAAAACTGTAATCCAGTAAATGTTTTTCTGTTTTTCAATCAGTATTATTATAAGTAAAAATAACTTATTGAAGATGGAGATAAAACCTTAACTTTGGAAATTAAATGAAATTTGATGGTTTATTATACAAATATTTAACATTTTTTATCAAACGGAGGGATTGTCGTGGAAAATTCATCATCAAATTTTTCCCAGCTGAACTCAGTGCTAGCTAAAATCAGAAGGTATGAAGCAACATTTACTAAACAACAAATAAAAAATGTTTTGTAGCCGGTCTGCTAGTTTGCAAAGGAATCCCAGATCAGAAGCTAAAACTGTTTGAAGGAAGGAAAAGTTTGGGAAACTTTAAAAAAAAAATCGCCAGGAGGTTCTGTAATTTAAAGGAAACATCGATACTCAACCTGTGTTGACAACATTCCCCGTTTCTCTGCTGGATCTCTGCAACCTAAACTCGTGTTTATTGAATCGTCCAGGTTTTATGGGTTATGAGGCACTAATTTCAAGATGCAGCGTCTTCTGCTCTGTCTGTTGTGACTCAGCCTTTCATCGCTGATTTCAGCTTTAAGAGGAAACATTAAATCACTGCGACACACAGCTATCACTCGCCCACCAGGATCAGAGGCCTATTCAGGGGATTCGGGACCTTTGCTGCAGGAGAGTTTGTTGTTACAGAGCCTCAGATAATCCGCTAACCCCGCGTTCCCGTATGGACCAATAAATCCAGACATGGTGTGTCCCATAAAAATGGCAAATGCCTCACATATGTCAGACTTCCACCAGGTCCACACACAGAGGAACATAACTTTTTATTTATTTATTTTATTTTTGCTCCCTGCTTCTAATCATTTCTCTGTGATTTCCAACGATTCTTCACAAACAAGGCGCTAACTTTAATTTTTTTGACCAAAATTCAAGCCAGAACCTGGAAATGACACTGTAAAAACACAAAATCATATTATTGCACGTGAAGTAAGACAAAACTAACTTACAAGTAATATTTAAGCAAGATATACAAGCTTGCTTAAAGTCAATGATTCTTATTTCTAGTGTATTAAGATATTTCCACCTGAATTTGATAAAAATAGGATTTAAGTTTTGCAGTGTATGGCTGAAAGCTGAATCAATTTTATCAGTAAATCAATTTTTTTCTTCTGAGATTTAAATTTAGTAAAATCTGGACTTTACTCCTTATGTTTGCATAGTTGAGAGGTTTTTGTAGCTTCTGTTTATTTTGATTTTGAATTTGTTTGACATTTTTAATGAGAATTAAATCATATTACAAGAAGAAAATGGTAATCTCAAGAAAAATCAGGCACCAAAACATAAAAAAAAATTAAAATGAGTGTCTTGTTAAGTTGTACTTTAAGTTTCTGCTTAAAAATAAGGAAATGTTGCAGGACTTTGGCATTTCTATGACTCTAGAAGCTGCTTTTCTCATAATTTTAAAATATTCTTCTGGTAAAATTGCATCTATTCTATTATGAGTATATTCTCCTAATAAAAAATAAACAAATATTCTTGCAACCTGTACAACTAATAGTGAAATAAAAGCCGCTTTCTGAATATTTTTTTAATTGTTTATAAAAGAAAAAATCAGATCTGGTACCAAAAACAAATTGAGATTTTTATTTTCAAGCCATACCAGAAGTGGAATGAATCTTCTGAAGTAGTTCCTTCTCATTGTTCCTTGTTGTTTTTGTACTTTTTCCTCCTCGCTTTGCTGCTTTGCGTTAAAATGTGCTGGTCTGGGCTGATCAGCAAAGAGCAAGAACATGTTTACGTTTGTTTGACATGATCAGAACATCCTGCAGCTCCAGTCCAGAGACGAACACGCAGCCGGAGCTCAAACACGGAGTTCCTGGTTCTGACCAGGACAGTTCAGAGAATAAGTGCAGCTGCACTCAGCCATAAAGTTACACCAACGTTAATCTACTAAATGTAGATTAAACATTTAGTTTTAAAACATAAAGGTTTCAAAACTAATGAGAAGGAAGGAAAAGTACCGATGCTACTGGAGCCATCGCACTTTTTGGGTCGTAGAGGCGAGCCTGACTTTGTTTTCCTCAGAATCCTGACTTTTTTCCAGAATTCTGACTTGAAACTCGGAATTCTTTTTTTCCCCTCAGAATTCACTTATTTTTCTCAATTCTATTTCTTCCCGTCCAAATTCTGACTTTCTTAGAATTGTCTTATTTTTTAGAATTATTTTTCTCAGAATTCTGATTCCCCAATGAGTTTAAAACTAATTTTTTCCCCAAATGAGAGCAAAATATTCCTCATTAAATGACTTCAGGCTTGCTGCTAATATCAGTTCATTGTTGATCTGTTTTTCTGGAGTTTTGATGCCTCCTCAGGAAAGAAAAACCAGTAAAAAGTAGCATTTTTAGTTTACTAGAAACCTTCTCAGTAGGGGTGGGTGACATGGACTTAAAATTGTGTAGCAACATTTTCTGGTGCTGTGTTGTGACAACGATCAATATTAATTAAAAAACTGTTTGTTATTACTAATTTGAGCAACTGTATGGCTGTGACTGCATTCGCAGTGCAGAAACGTTGCGCTATATTCTTTCTTTGTATTGGAAACAAGCAGCAGTCCTGTACTCGGCTACAGGTGAGGGTGGGAACAGATTTTCCAAACGGTTCTGGTTCGTTTGACACAGTGCAGTGTTAAAGCGAAATACAATTTTGTTCCCCAATCGAACCGAGTCCATCAGACCATCAGGTGTGAAAACGGCGTAAATCTTTAATGTCCTTCCGAGCCAGTATTTTGTATCTCTGGGCTTGGAAAACAAGAAAGTCAGCTGGTGTTTTAAGGTAACAAAATATAGTTGATTCCAAACCAGAGGAGTCGGATGTTTGATTAATTCAACTGTTGTACCTCCAGATTTGTACCTTTAATCACATAAACCAGCTTTTATTCCATAAAGAGGCCAATTCTTCTTCTCTGAAAGCCTCGTTCATGCAGCAGTCTGTTATGTGCCCATACATTATCACACTTTGGTTCCAGTGATTAAATCCCGCCTTCGCCTCCGATCCGGATCATATTTTTAGAGCCGCGTGTAGACGTCTGTTTCAGACGCATACGGCTTTGTTTACTGGATCAGATGGCAATCTGCAGCTCGCTCCACACTCTGTTTCTCTACAGTGACAGCAGAGATGAGAATGAAGCCGTTTCCCTCCAGCCAGGAGAGTTAGCTCATGTTTTAGATGTCTGGCAGTAATGTTGAGGCTTGACTGATGGCATCTGCAGGGACGTGATGAGAGCCAATTATGAGCCAATTGGCCTGATTAATAGGATTATAGCTAGTACCTCTCCTGGTAGATACTCACAGATGCAAATGAGACTTCTTGCTTCTCAAACTAGAGAAGATGAATGTATTTTTTTATCACACTCCTCCCATCTTCATTTAGGAGTGTGAAGTGAATTACGCATTGTTATTGAGCTTGCTGGTATAAGTGAGTTCTGTTGCAAAACGTAAACCGACTTTCTCACACTTCTGAGGCCTTCAGATGAGTAAAATGCTCAGTTTTTATATCTTCAACCTATTTGAGAATAAGTAGGGACATAAAAGCTAAAAAATAAATTATTTTTGCTTCATTGGTTCAGTGGAAATGTTCAGAGATCAACAGGAAGTGAGCACAAGCTTTTCCTGTTTTTACATTACGTTTTATATTAAAACAAGATTTAGTTTTGCACATTATGTTTACATTTAAAAAAAGAAACATTTTAACATCTTGTAAAACTAATACTGTCAAACTGCAACAGCTTGTTTAATTTGTGTATTTAAGTATTTTTATTTCCATTTTGTTGCTGATTTCAGACTTTTTTTGGCTTAATTTCTATTTATCTAAATATATTGTGTGATTTTTATATATCAAACTTTTTAATGTAATGATTTTCTAAAACAAAAATGTGGAATATCAGTAAAAAAAATATTGTAGCATATTTTTTTTGCAATATCGCTCACCTTTAGTTTGAAGATTAATCTGTATGAATTGATGCTTATTTCCTTATTTTATAATAAATCTACTTTTATAATATATCTAGTGTAAATAAAATTAGCCATTTTATTTAAAACATTTGTTTTTTGTCCATTTACCATTAATTTTAAGCTGGAAATGAATGAAATAAATTAATTTAAAAAAATTCTCATGGCCTGTCCCTGGTTTAAAAAACCCCCAAAAAACTTTCTGAAGATATTTTCTGTTATTTGTCATTTCTTAATTAGAAGAAAAAGCGAGGACAGGGTAAAAAAGGTTTTATTTTTAAGCCATATCTCCCAGTTCTGACATTAAGGTTGGGGGATATAATGAGTAAAAACATGAAACAGTTCAGGAGATACGAATACTTTTGGCACATTAGGTGGGATTTCTGAATAACTCCAGTGATGCAGCTCGATGCTGGAGCAGCTTTCCCATCCAGCAGCATGCAGGGAGATTGTCTTGAACCTTATGTATAGTGAACAGCACTCCTAGCTGTTTAGCTCCAGGCTAAATTCATTATTGATGCTGGACCGTTCTCAGAAGGACTTAGCTCAGGTGAATACGTGTAACTCCGTGTAACGCTGCCCAGACGCAGGATGTCAGTGGTGGTTCCAGTGTGTAGTGATGTTGATTTTTATTTTTTATTTCTTTTGCACCATCATCTTTTGAAAACTGTCCTCCTGGGTCTGATTATTTTGCTCTCTGGGACGTTGCCTTACAGCCCAAAGCAAATGTTCATCTTAAGGAGAAAATGGCCGCCGTTGGTCAATTAGAGCGCAGGGAGTGGATTCGCTGGACGACGGGATGCAGAGGAAGCTCGCGTGAAAGACATGCCCAGGATGTTACACACATGGAAAGCAAGCACTCAAAAGTGAAGGAGGTGTTGTTTTTAGAAAGAAAGGCTAACAAAGCAGAAGAATCAATACTGGAGTGCCTGCAGAAGTGAACAGAAAGAAGAAGAGGCAGCCTGCAGAGGACGCTTTGATGAAGCAGCCTGTGAGCGAGCGTTTGGTGTGGTAAACAGGTGGGCTGCAGCCTGCATCTGCTCACATCTACAACGTCTCCTGGAAATGGAAACAAAATGCTCTGTGCTTTGGATACAGTTAGCAGCCTGCTCATATTTGCAGAAAAATAAACAGCGTGAGTGACAATGCAGGAAAAGATGGAACCGTACATCTAGAGTCGGCACGACATTCTCACTGCTGAGTAGAAATGCGACAGTCTGGAAGTTACTCAACATTTTCAACAAAAATGTAAAACATGCAGCTTGTTTTTGATGCAAAATTTAAACAATTATATCCTTGTAAAAAATAAAAAAAGCTATTTACTCTAATTATGATGATCATTTTTATAGACTTGTTAAAAGGGAAAAAAGTATAAATATAGTATTTTATATTAATATGCAAATCATAATTATTTGCATCAGGATATTGTCACAGTATGATGACCTTGAGGTAAAACATCACATTTTCATTTGATCATGTTAACAGAAACATTTAACACTAAGTTGTTCAGCTTGTTCTAACCGTTTTCATTTCAAAACAGAAAATTTAAATGTTTTCAGTTTATTACAGCTATAATAACATCAATACTTATTTTTATCTTAACAAATAGGCACATGGAGAGTGAGGGGAAAACAACGTGACTGTTTTACGAATGTACGCAGCGATGGAAAGCTGAGGGAAAATGTAGATTAAACATTTAGCTAATTTAGAAAAAAGATTTTAAGTTACAGAGCCCAGAGCCCAACCCGTTACCTAGCAACGTCGGCGGAATTCCGGTCGTCACCTAGCAACCCAACTGGCAATCCGAGCAGTCCAGTACGTTTGGTCAGCTGGAAAAGACAGATGGATACAAACTTTAATACATTAAAAAGACAAATGTTTTGTTGTTGACAGAAACCAGTTTGATTTAATTTTTAAACTGGTGGCACAGCAGTGGTTTTAAAGTCTCACTGTTAGACTGGACCGTTGATAACCGGGAAAATCTTCTGTCCAGTTAGCTCCTGTTTTTATCTACTCTTGTCTTGTTGAAGAGAATTGGATTAAATTTACTTCAATCAGAGCCAGACTGTAGACGTTCTCCTGTTTCTGCATAAATTCAGATTATTTGGAAAGTCAAAGCTGTAGTTTCTTGAGTAGCCAGGAAGCATCTGTACTTTCAAATCTAAACATATTTTGTTGCGTCCTGCTTGGTTTCTAACCTGATCTGAGGTGTTCAGTCCTTTCTGTAAGAAAAGCTGCAAAAAGAAAAAAACAAAAGACAAATCCGGGCCTTTAATGCTGTTCTCTGATCGAAGAAATATCGATTTCTGTTGAGCGCTGCTGTTGGTTGCTTGTTCCTCACAAACATGCGCACATACCAACTTAGATCACCAACTGGAAGAAATCGATTTTACATGTACTGCAAGCCTTTTTCTCCCCGCTGACGCTAAAGCAAGCCTTCTGTAGCCTCAGATGAAGCAAGAGGTGGTTGAAATGAAACCAGCTACTCTGCAGCCTGTAAATTGTACGTGCACAGGCATGGATAATGCTCTCGTTATGCTTCCACTCTTACACTCCCTAAATTCTGGTTTTCAAAAGGTCCAAAGTTTCTCCAGTGTCTATCTGTGCAGCCTCATGAACTGCACACACCAACATGCTGTGCCTCATTAATGCCGTAACGCTAGGAGAGGACACTCACTGCCAGAGATGGGAGTTTGAAAATTGCCAGCTATTTTGTGTGGATTTGATTAGTTTGACTTTGAAGGGGAACTCATCTGCAGTCACACTGTGCAGCTGCTGTAAATTCATTACAACACTTGGCACTCAGGTACTGTCTGTGTGGAGCTACAGGCTCATGTGGGGCCGGGACATTACCTTGTGACCAATTGGTGATCTGTACAAGTACTAGACAGCAGCTGTAGGTTTGGTTTTCCATCATTTTTGGCAGAATCTGAGGCTGCATTCACACCAGCCCTGTTTAGTTCGCTTTATTGGAACTCTAGTTCATTTGTCCGGCTCATTTGGGGAGTTGTGAAGGCGTAATTGACCAAAAAGCCAAACGCTGGGCCACCTATAAACCTTGGTATTGGTTCGATTAAACTGAACTCTGCTGCAGCGTGAATCCATATGAGAATTCAAGCAAACCGGAGACCGCTCCAAAAGCAGTCGCAGGGGATTCTGGGTAAATACAACCAAAGCAAACGCTAGTGTAAGGATAGTTGTCTTGTGGTTTTTTACCAAAAACGAAAAAGAAAGTCTACAACTGCTAAAATCTGTCGGCTCTCAATTTTTTTTTTAGTTTTTTAGCAAGGAAGGAAGTTGTGCTAATGTCTTACGAGTTTTCTGTCATTTCCTTCAGTGGTTCTTAGTGCAGTGCCCCCACAGGCGGGGAGGGGAACAGTTTTTCAAACGGTTTGGTTTGAAAATGTAGCAAATGTTGCAACTTTGGTCCCCAATCTAACAGACTCTACTGGCCTATCAGGTGTGAAAACATCCTAACCTGAAGTACATTGCTGGAAAATGTTATATTCACACCATGGATGTCCAAAGTGCAGCCAACAAATACTCCAACAAAGGAAGTTGATGCAGATGGATGGAGACTTTTGTGTTTTTCTTTGTATATATATATGTATTTTTTTTTAATGGAATATCTTAGGTACAAAACTATAATTTTCAAATTAATGTTTTTTATTCTTTTCTGCGAGGGCAACTTTTTACTCACAATCAACCTTAGTCACACTCATTAATTAAAATGGCTAAATACAGTTACAGGTT
>NW_015113326.1:28392-57419 GCF_001443285.1 Poecilia latipinna | reverse complement strand
TTTTCAAAGATGGTTTTTATTTTTGTTTCTGGGAATGAACTAAAAATGATATCTTGACCAACAAGTTGGGGATCTGTACAACTTTGAGATTTTTTTCTTACCTGTTTAACTAAAATACATGTTTGTTTGAATTCTCCATCGAATGTTGTATTTTTAACTAAGATGGATGAAAAATTGTCGCCCCTGGCTGAAAAGTAGCAAAAGGGGCAAAAAGTTTAGATGCAGGCATAAAATAGAAGGAGGTTTGGATGAAATAATGAAACAGATTTACAAATGAGTAAAGGATGAACTGATCCGTAGCGTTTAAACACTAGTTTCAGAAATAAAATCGGCTTTGGTGAGTCAGACCTCAAGGAAAACTGTAAAGTAGCATTGGAGAGAGAAAGCCGGCTGGTTCATATCTACTGATAATTCACCATCAGAATGATAAATCCTCGTTTTCCTTTTTGGTTTATTTCATACGTCACCATTTTGAATCCGTTCTCCATCCAAGGTCACAGCTGGAGCTGCTCCAACCCAAATCCTGTTTTTGCATTCAACCCCAGCCTACACATAATTCAAACATGAATCATGAGGCCTTGTTTTCTCTGATGGATTGGGTGCATTGTGTCCCAAAATGATGTGGATGAGACTGAGAGAGATGTCCTTGGAGGTTTACTGAGCTTAAACCTTTCTGAGGACAATTTCCTTTCAAAGCTTTCACTGAGGGGAGTGCTCTCACTCGCTTTTCATTTTGTTGTTACTGAGAAAAAACGGTTTGATCTTAGTAGCAGAGCTGACATTTAGGTTAAGTCAGATTTATCAGGGTTGTGAAACTGAACGACGTTCAGATCTGTAGTGATTATGTCAGAATCGGTTATTCTGACGATTAATCGATTAATCAGATTAGTACATACTCTGGATTAAAAAGACACAACTAAATAACTATCTTAATTAATTTTTACTCATGAATGTAAACATGTTAATGTCTAAAATGAGACAATAAAGCATTTTTTAAATGTATGCTTGCTAGCAAAGAATGCATCTGCAGCTGAAAGGTTTTAGCATCAACATATGAAAAGCTCAGCTTTTTCTGATTGATTAGCATCAATACAGTGTGGTGCTGATCTGTTGACTAATTTCTGGATTAACCAATTAATAACAGGATAGAAAACAGTGCCAAATTAGGAGGTTTTTTGTTTTGATGTTTTTTTTTTGTTTGTTTTTAAGGTGAAGCTAAAACTGCAACTTAAGGAGAACAGATTTACAGACAAAGAAGGTTTTTGATCTTAAATGCAGATTATAAGATTATATATATTTTTTGCAGGTTTAGTTTAGGTACTGCTCTGTTGTTCTTTCAACAGTTTGCATGTTTTAGAGTCTGGAGACTCCAATTAACGATTGTTTTAATAATCGATTAATCACGATTAATCATTTTGACCCTAATGTGAAGAAGTGAACGTTTTCACCAGTTTTCTCTTCTCCTTTCTGTCCTCTGGTGACTCTCTGTGAGGGAACAGCCAAAGATTGAGCCCAGCCATTGGCTCAGGTGACATTTCAGCTGTTTTTCACTTGATACCGCCTGATTGTTGACAAAACTGAAAGAGACACCATGGAGGCAGCCGCCGGTCCGCGCGTTCATGTGCTCCCCTGTCCATCCGAAGCCTCTGATATTAGCATTCAGACCCAGTCACTTCCTGACACTTTATTCCTTCACGCCTCTCTGAGAGGATTTCCAACACTCTCATTCTCTCTGTCCATCCCTATCTCCGTCTCTCTTTCAATCTCTTCCTGCGCTTTGCTTCCAGATACCAGCAGCCTACGTTTCCGCCACATCGCCATGGAGACAGACGTGATGTCAGTGCTGGTTTGCAGAGGTTTGTCAGAATATGAACAGAGTCCCCCCCCTCACCCCATCCTCAACAAGCAGCACCAGATTATTAAGTGTGCATTACCTGCCTGGAACACCTGGTGCAAAAATAAAATCTCAAATAATCAATAAACTTCCAGATATGTGCTACTTATGAGAAATAGATGATTTGCAGCAAGAGCAGGTGGTAGAGGGCAATGATGTTCGATTCTTTGGAGCAAATGTAATGGAATGGATCAGCCATCTTTAACTTTTTCATTTATTTTCATCTTTTCTCTGCGCGGAGACTCAGAAAGGAGACAAAATCATTCAGCCTAAATTAGCATCTATTAGGTTTCATTGGTATGCTATGAGTAAACCTGAGAATTTCTCAGCTTTCGGAACAATATATACCGCAGTCGATCAAATTAAAATAAAGTATATGTGTTTTTTTTTAAAGAGTAACTGCAGCATTTAGATGGCCTTCTTTGTACCCTGTCAAAAAACAACCCATCAGTTTTCTCTTTATTTATTTATACATTTCAGAGTTTGGTTTGACAGATTTTGTGAATATTTTACCGTTTCTGTTTTCTTGTCACACTTAAATGTTTCTGTTCATCAAACAAATGTTGATATCGACAGAAATAACACGAGTCACGTTCTGGATGAATTGATGCCTTTCCTATCGCTGAATGTTTGAGGTGAATTAATTTAATTTCTTCTGCGGAAAACATTTCTTGCTCTTGAAATGTTAATATCTTTGTGCGTTGGAGTTGTATTGCTCCCTAAAACATTTATAGATGACAAGATCTGCAAAGCATCAGTATCTTTAAATACTACACCAGTACAGTAAAGCAGACTAATCCAGATTTCTCCTTATTGATGCTTATTAATGATTTTCATTTTAACGTCGGATCCAAAAGCAGACTTGAATTCATACCACGCTTATCGATTTAGATCCACTCTGTTTGTTATGAGTGGATCTAAAAGTGAGAAAACAAAGGAGATTTGTAGAAACATGAAGTTCTGTCTCATTTTCATGCAATCCTAGTCTGAATTTGTTCATAATGGGTTTAAAGGTGTGAAATTTACAGTATTTAGCTGTATCAAGGCCTGGTCTGTTACTTTTTAAATTTTTTGACGATGTAAACTTTTTGGCGACCTGACTTATGTATGCTTCAGTGTTGAACGCATAGAACCATGTTGTTGTGTGCTATTAAAATGAAATACAGAAACACAGTAGTGTGAAGATTTATGTAAGGATTAGTCTTGAATCTTTAGAGGGGATGTATTTTGCAAAATTAACATTTTGCAGGTTTTGTACATTTGAGTCTCTATTGCTTCTAAAAACAGATCAACAATTAAAAAAAAAAAAAAAAAAATTTTTGGCAATAACTTCATGTTTTTTGGTGTTTGGAAAATGACCCATTTCAAAAACCTTCAGAATGTGATGTCTCAAATCAGTAGCCACAGTGCGTTACCTAGCAACCCCAGCGGAATTCCACCCGTTACCTAGCAACCCAAAGGGAACTCCACCACATTTGGTCAGCTGGTTTTACCTCTGCATTTGCTGTACAATGGCTGCTGAAAGACAAGTGTTTTTTTTTGTTGACTTGCCATCTAGAAACCACTTTCTGCATTCTTGTTTTTTGCACAGGAGGCGCCACTTCTGCTTTTCAGAACTGTACGGTTGTTTCATTGTGGATCTGTCATCTATCAGGCTTTTCCAGACAGGTGAAAATCTCCTCTTAATCTGTGGGCTTATCTATCTGAGCAGAATTTCAGGCCAGAAGCGAATGATGAATACTCGCTTCTCTTTTCCATGACTTTATTAAATCTGTCCGTTCGTTCTTCGATGAGCCCACAAACATTCACACTTTGTCATAGTTTGTACCTCATTTGGAGTTGATCTCAAACACACAGAAACAAACCCAAATGTGTTGAAAATAGCTTTATTCATCCAAGGTCTGTTTTAAAATGCAACAAATAAACTTTCAGGAAAGCATGATATGCATAAATATCTGTCTAATTAATGCTACTTTGCTTTTTACTGGCATTTTAAATGTAAATAACCGCTGTTATTATATTATTCTCTGTATGAAGAAAAAAGATAATGCTGTGTGCATGGTAGGATGAATAATGAAGGGAGATTATGTGCTCCACTGGTTTGTGGTTCAGTTAAATTGAGCTGTTTAAAGATGATTTTCATTGAACAAATATGTCACTGGATCTTCATTAGGCCAGTTTTATTCTTCACTTTGGTGTTTCGTTTTAAAAAAAAGGCTTTTGTATGTAGGAATGAGAAGAAAAGGGGATACGAGGGACCGGGATGAGGTTTTAATAAAGTACAACTAAACGTTGTTCTACAAATCTGGAGGAAGACACAGACAAAGCAAAAGTTAAGGAAATATTCTTTCTTTACATTTGAACAAAACGAATTGAGTTAATTCCAGTTGATGTTTGCGGTTAGAAATCACATGCTTCTGCTACAAAAACACAAAATCTTACCGAGGATTTTTTGTCACATTTTTAGTGCAAAACATCTTAACACACTTGAAATAAGACGACACAAACTTACAAGTAAAATTTCAGCAAGATATAGGAACTTCTTTGAAATCAATAATACACTAATACTGATGAAAAAGTTCTAACATGAGAAAATGTTTTATTATAAACAAGTGGAACTTGTACTTTTTAATCAATATTAAGGAATTATTGATTTAAAACGAGCTCCTGTATTTTGCTGAAAAGTTCCTTTAAAGTTAGCTTTGTCCCAAATTAAAAACTGAACTGGTCCCACAGTAGCAGAGATTGTGTAACGGCCTGGCTCTGTCATTATATAACACAGTGCTGATGAAATGGGACCCACAGCGATTTTCACTTGATTACAGTCACAGATGTCTTGTTGTATCAGTGTATCAGGGACAGTCAGGAATCCAAAACAGCAGCTCCTTAATGCAAAATGTGAAACGTTGCATTTATTTTCAGAAACTCATTCTTAATTAGATTTCAGTTCAGGTTGAGTTGTTTTAGGGGCTGTTTCACTCACACATGAAAATGGCTGCAAACAGATGCACAATTACACAACTGTACATCTGTGAAAAGCATAAGTGGAGCCTCCTGCACAATCAACAAGAATGCAGCAAGGGGTTTCTGGATGGTATGTCAAACAAAATACTTAATCCACTATTCCAGCAGCCGTTGTACAGCACTTACAGTTGTAAAATCAGCTGAACAATCGTGGTGGAGCTCAACTTGAGTTGCTAGATGATTGACTGGACTTGATTGGGGTTGCTTAGCAACAGTGTGGCGCACGTGGAATGTGACTTAACATTCTGGAGTTTTTGGAACAGCATAGAACATCAACGTATTGCCAAAAAGTTGAAGTTGGCTTTTTTTTAGGTGTGTGGGTTGTGTTTTAGAAGAAATTGAGACAACTTCAGCAACAAGGCGGTTCAAGGTGCTATACATAATGAAAACAGAAAATTACAAAGTTAACAGTTATTGAATACGTTGGTCAGTGTTTCATTTATTATGGTTCAGAAGCGATTCTAAACAGGTGGGTTTTTAATCTTTATTTAGAGGAACTTGTTTCAGCTGTTTGTGCAATTTTACCAGATTTGTAGTCAATAGAAGCTGAATGTTGCTTCAGAACACTTGTCTTTTCCAGCAGCCATTGTACAGCTATAGCTCCAACCAGCTAAAAAAAAACATGCTTGAGTTCCGCTTGGGTTGCTAGGTGACGGTGGAACTCCATAGGGGTTGCTAGGTAACCCCAGTGGAATTTTTTTTTTATCTTTTTTTTTTTTTTTTTTATATTTTTTTAGACACAAAAAACATTAGCGAATTTCCCCCCAAAAAAACATCAGGGTGTAATTTTTTAGCAGTAGAAATCCAAATGAAAGTAGAAAAACATCCAAAAGCTAAATACATAATTGACCCCTTTAAAATGTATTTAGCTGCTTCTTGTAAAGCCGTCTCATTGGACTGCAGTTTGCAGACAAACCTTCAAAGAAGTCCTCCATTAGACGCTCAGCTCACGTTTGGAATTGAAGTGAGAAACAAGGACAGCGCAGAGTGGCCCCCCTCCTCTCATCTCCTCTATCCCGCTCCCTGGAGTCTTCTCCAGAGGAATGAGCTCTCCACAGGACGCTGCCTTCCTCAAACACAGAGGCCTCTTCTGGCATTTTACCTGCCCGTCCTCCGTCTCGGTGGCTTTACAAGGGCTGTGCGGACATGTTGGTCAAATCTCTGCTGCATTTCTAATGAGCGTCCGAGCCGCTGAGAACACCCTGGTGCAGACAAGTGATATGTGTCTGCTTTTCCTGCCAAATTACAGAGATCGTGCCAGCAGTCATGTGTCAGTCAGCGAACATCCAAAGCGGCTCTGTCTGTACTGACTTCTCCAATATTTAAGAGAAAAAGAGCTGAATAAACCTCTATGAATCAGAATCAGTGTTGGCACATGGCTGCGTGTCCAAACTGTGGCCCGGGGGCCATTTGTGACCCTTGGGATGACTTTTTATGGCCCCCCAAGTTCAGCTCCAGAACTAGATCTTTGGGCTGTTTATTTTTAATCAGAGTAAGATTATTACTGACTCAATTAATTATATGATTTAAAAAGTCTAAAAAAATTCAATTTTAGTATTTTTTTAGAAGAAAGATTGTTTACAGAAACTTTATAATCCATTTTATCTGTAACCCTTCTCAGGTCCAGGTTTACTTCACAACAGACACATTCAAGTTCACTGTATTTCTAACAAAAGAAGAAATGCAGTTGGTGGTTCACATCAGTCCAGTAGCTTCTGCCTCTAAACATAAAATAAATATCCCTAAACAAACTACAAAGCAATAGCTCCCAGTGAGCAGTTAATGGCATTTACCGTTTGTAAAATCAAACATAGCTAAAACGGACAACATTAATAACAGTTGAAATCTTATACAAAACGTAGCTAAATTACTATGAAAAACTGTATATTAAAATTATTGAAATACATGTGAAAATATATTTGTAAAGAAAACACAAAGCTGATCCTAGTATGTGCTACAGTTACCGACGGCAACAGAAAAAGGGGGAGGAGCTGGCAGTTACTGGTTACTATGGTAACCACCAACTGCCAAGAGCAGTTACTGGTTACTATGGTAACCACCAACTGCCAAGAGCAGCATAACAGAATTCAAAATATCAACCAAAATCTGGAGAAACAACTTGTTGACTAAACAAAATGCATTCATAGAATAAATACATTTTTAACTTCACATTTATTATATTGTTGAAATAAAACCCTGTTACACGTGAATAGTTTGGTTGTATATGGTTTTTTATTTCCGTTTGTTTTTGGACGTTCCGATTTATTTTTGGTATTTAAAATATCGTCCTGTTCCAGTGCTAAGTGTTTTTTTTTTTTTTTTCTCGGCTCCGACAATTTATCATCCAGCAAAATTTATTGTGACAGGCCTAAAACAGACTTAATTATCTCACAATAGAAAATGTGAAGTACGACACAAACTGTTTGTCTTTTTACTGCCAAGCTTCTATCATAAGTGGAACATAAAATGAGCTTTGCATTTGTTTTTCTCCAGTTTTTGCACCACCACCACTGGGAGTCAGAGTTTGAGAAATAATGGTTCCCAACTGGACCTAGTGGATTTCTCTCCGATTGACCAGTTGCAAATGGATTGAATGCATTTGAGAAAACTTTGCTAAATGAAAATAATTGAATTTTTAATCCATAAATTATCTGTTTTGCTTTGAAATTGATGCTTAAAATCCTTGAAAAGTTCCATAATTTGTGTCCTAGAAACACGAACTAATCATGAAAACAGTTTTTAATCAACAAATGTAATATCTTTTTAAAACTTCAGAATAAATTTACATGTTTTGAAAACATATCCGGCTTTAAAAGGTGTACCTGCAGCTCCAACAAGCCCATCTCCTACTAGTATTTAACTCAAAACAAATTTATTCACTCAGACTTCTTAATGTTTGCTCTAAAATATTTCAGCATGAATGATTCATGCTTTGTTTTGATATTCCAGCGAAAAGTGCTACTAAAACCCGGTAACCAGTGTGATTCACCCCGATGTTGTTGTAACACACACTCGTAGTGCATCCCACAGGAAGAGTGAGAATCTGACAGCAGAAAAATAACTCCATTAGTGTGTTCACAGTCGAGTGGAAAATGTCTGAAGCTTGAAGAGTAAGAAAAAACAAACACTTTAGCTCATCCTCACCTGCCAGAAATCTCCAAATCTTTAATATTAAGCGATTAAGAACCGTCACAACATGATGAAATCCTGCAAATGTCGCAGCCTGTCTCAAGCTTACTCACTCTTCAGCATAAATTTAGACTCTGGTAATGATTTATATTTGCTGCAGTGTTACGCAAATGGCTTTTATTCCTCATCAAGGCATCTGAAAGCTAAAAATGATTATCAGAGAGATGAAGAAGTGTTGCTCCAAATAACATTTGTTTTTGCCAATCAATGGCGTCTTTGTTGTTTTCTTCGTGACATTTCTTTCAAATGTCAGAATATTGAAATCAGTTCATCAGAGCTGATCCCAAACTTTGGCTGCCGGATCGATGAACCTGCATGTTGATGCTCCTCAGGTTTAATACAGGAAACAAGACACTTTGGTTGTAAGGAGCAGATTCAAGCCAGAAATAAGTCCAGTTACCATAAAAATAAAAATAAACAATCTGTAGGCAATTAGTGATTATTGATATAATTACTGATTAATCAGGGCCTCTATGTGTCAGTTTGCACCAATATAACATTTATTCTGCAGGTATGAAATGAAACTTTTCAAGTTATCATAGCATACAATTAATAAAATACTTCAATTTAATACAGTCTCTAATTACAATCAGTGTTTCTGCGATTAGACCCGCAAGTAACGATTATTTGAGTCGTTGATTAATCTGTTCATGCTGTTTTTGTGCAATTTTAGAAATTAATTTAAAGATTTAAAAGAAATTCAGTTTGTTTTTACAATAAGAAAATAAACTTTCCCAAAATGCAGCAACATAGCATTCCTTTTGGGTCTTTATTACTTTAAATGAAAAATATTATTTTTGTTCATTGATTTGATCATTTACACTAAATAAACCCCTAAAAGCTCAACCATTTTTTTTTCCTGACGTCAATGCTGTAGCTTAATTTCTTTTTTTCCTGAATAACCAAATTAAGAAGTGGAGAGCAAAAGATGCTTTACATGATATTTGTTTGGAGAAACTAAAGTTAACCTGGTTTAACTTTTCTTTAAAACATGTTTTAAAAATTTTTTATGCATTTTTAATTAAAATACCTTTGATTAAAATGTATTTTAAAACGTTAAGCCAAATTTTTGAGTCAGTCTACTCCATTTTACAATTAATCAATTACTCAATTAGTTGACAATTATTTTAATAACTGATTAATCCAATTAATTGTTCAGGAAACTGAAAAACCAGCAGCATATGACGTTGACGACTGAGCTCTGCTGTTTAAACATATTTCTGCTGAAAACTACCAAGAACTCCCTCAGAGGTTCTCCAAGTTGGGACATTAATTACTTTCACCTCCTTTAACTCTTACAGGATTTCTACCAAACGCCTCTCTTCCTCTTGTTCCTCCTCTTCATCTTCTGACTCATTTCTCTTCAGTGAATTCAGAGGAAATCTCGTCGGCCATCAGGGACGTTTTGAACAAAGTGCAACATGAACATGTGATTCGTTTCCTGCACAGACAGAAATTTTCACAACACTCTGACCCTCAGCACCTGGCAAACAAATCCGCTATTGGCTCAAACTCGACCGTGACTCATGTTCTACGGGCTGCCATCGTGGAAAACCAGGACTTTGTTTAGCTTGATTCAACCCCAGAGGCGGTTAAACCCCTGATCAATATGAATGGAGCGGTCCATAGCATCGGGATGCGTGTCAGTGTGCGAATACATATTTATTCCTGTACAGCCGTGTTTGTTTATGTATTAGATTCTTGATTAATCTTCAGTTTAGTGAGGATGTTTTCAGAAAGAGATACTTTAGTATTCATGAAAGCGGATCGTGCTTCATATTACAAAGTAGCTGCCAGTGAGGAGAAGCGATGGAAGCCATGTTGATGTAAAGTTAATCACAGAAAGAAGGCTAAATTTTACCAACAATAAATATATGCAGTACTTCTTCAGCTACTATTATGTTAAATATTTGATAGTTTACCGTCACTCATACGTCCTGTTAGCGGGACAAATAGGGCTTCAACTAACGATTATTTTAGATTATTAATCGATTAGTCTGACGATTAATCATTCTACAAATTTTTCATTTAGCCACTTAAGCGATTTTATACCATGTTAGAAATACATTAAACAATGCAAACACCAAATATGTTTATTTTTTGGATAAATTGATAACATTTTGCCACTTCAGAAGTTTTGGATAAAACATATTTAAAGACAGGTTTTTTTCTTATCTTAAATGTAAAATGTATATGTTATTTGCTAAATTCCTGCTCTGAGTGTGGTGTTGTTTCACCAGTTGACATTTTCTACCTACTCTAATGATTAATCGATTACTTAATTATTTATTACGATTAATTATTTCTGCCCAATTGTGCAGTTTCAGCTTGTCCTTGTACAGCTTCATTACATTATCATAAAGTCAAAATTCATGGAAAAAGTCAGAATTCTGAGATTAAATTATGACTTTGAGAAAAAATATTAGAATAACCACAACTAAATGTTTTCAATAGATTAGCAAAAATCCTACAAAAAATCCTACAAATTTTCTCAGAATTTGTCATAATTCTGAGAAAAAAGTCAGATTTCTAAGAATAAATATAGAATTCTGAGATGTTTTTTTTTTGTTTGTTTCAATGTGACCTAAATCTTTTTCTTACAAACAAAACAACAATAATTAAAATGGATTATGACGTTTTTGTTACAGGTAGTGCAAACTAACTTCTTCACATGAGGTGACAAATAACTGCAGCTTTTCTAGAACTTATCATACAATGAATTGATTTCTTATTGTGACAGGTGGTACATGGCTCCATTTTCATCAGCAGGGAACGAAATGGGTTGAATGGAAACCAGTGAAGAGGGACGAGAAAGAAACACGCATCAGAAAAGAGATGAAAAATGGAGAAGCAGGTTATTACATCTGGCTGCTCACTCCATCTAAACCCATTTAAGGGCAGAGTCAGATTTCTGCCCCACGATGGACAAGAATGAAAGCAGAAAGGAAGTGGCCCATGAAGCCTCGCATCAAATACTTTAAACTCTGCTCTGATGTTTGTTGATGCAGATGTCTGAGGTGAAATTAGACTTTTCAGAAGCAACGATGAGAGGGAAACCTTCATCAACAAGCTGTTTGTGCCTCCACCCTCAGGGATGGCATCACAGAATCTGGGTTGCCCTTTCTTGTCCTTCCCTCTTCTCCCATCCAGTAGCTTTTCATAAATCTTCAGCATAGAAAAACTGACTTGCTCCCCTGATTCTTCCGAGTCATTTTGGGTTGAAGCTGGAGGAGAAGTCCACGAAAACATCAAGTTGTTTGAGCCTCTTATAGAAATGTGTATGGAGATGGTGTCCACTGTAAATACTGCAGCAGATAGTCGAATCTTTTACATGCTGATACAAGAAGCTTGAAACTTGGGGGGGGGGGGGAGGTTAGCCTCTAATGAATTTAAGATGTCGGACATTTTTCAAGGTGGTCGTCATGGAAAATTTATTTTTGCACTTAAATCTTTTAGTAGATGAACATGTTTGGCTTCAAATCACATTTTGAACCTTAGAAATTATATATAATTTCTTTATTTCTTTTTTTCTGGGTTTTCAGGGTTGTAATGGAGAATATATGCTTGCACTAAAAGTAGCAGTATTTATTGCTAGTGGTGGGCAAAGCTAACTAAACCATGAGGTTCACTAACCACTATTTGACTAAACTAGAATTTTAGTTATGCTAATGCTAATCAGTTAAACATAAATTAATTTGTGCAAGCTAATGCTAAACTGCTAAAAATATTTTTTTAAATTAGCAGAAGTTGATTCTAAACTCCTAAAGATAAGAATGTTAGCTCTGCTAATGCTAAACAGGTTAATACATAAAACATTACCAGAAGCTAACGCTAATCGCAAAAAGATTTTTGGAAAATAATGCTAAACCACTAAACTCATAAAAAAATAGAAGCTAAAGCTAATCACATAGAAAGATTTTTGGAAGCTAATGCTAAACCATTACATTTATGAAAAAAATAGCAGAAGCTGAAGCTAACTACATAAAAAGATTTTTGGAAGCTAATGCTAAACCACTAAATTTATTTTAAAAATTAGCAGAAGCTAGAGCTAACTGCATAAAAAATATTTTGGAAGCTAATGCTAAACCACTAAATGCAATCAAAAAATTTGCAGAAGCTACAACTAACTGCATAAAAATATTTTGGAAGCTAATGCTAAACCACTAAATTCATTAAAAAATTAGCAGAAGCTAACGCTAACCATTAAGCCAAAGGTCTTTCTTTCAGTGTCGCACATCTTCATCTCCTTCCTCTTGATGACCGATATGAGTCCTTAGTTTTTAATTTTGTTGCATATCTTTACTTTAAAGTTGTATAAATAGGATGAACAAAGTCGAAAACAGATGATGCGACTTTAAGTTCATCCAAATCATGAAAATGGGTAACATTTTATGGCAATTACTGGCTTAAAAAGCACAAAACTGGCAGCCATCTTGAGAAATGACTGAAATTCAAGTTGACAATGTGAAATGTAAAAAACATATGGTGAAAAGGGTGAACATGCAATCTTTTTACTGTAATTTACTGTACTAAAACGTCTGCAGATGTTAAATAGCATGCTTTCATCCAAGGAATGTGCAGTTATTATGTTTGTCTATTAAAGACAATAGACTGTTTGCTTTTTGTGGAAATAAATTCAAATACCACCAGAAATGTAATTTAAAATTATGGATGTAAACCTTTATTGGATTAGTAGGAAGCAGTGATGGTTGCAGGAGGAAGGATCTCTAATAAAGCTCTTTAGTGCAGTTAGGATGCAGATGATGTTGCATCTATGCTGTAGGGCCATACTTATTAAAGATATAGCACAGCTGTTTTTATGTTAATTTCACTAAAAACAGTATAGCAGCTGGACATTTGACCAAATTAATCACTAAAGCGTGTAAAAATAAACAGTGAAAATGTATTAGATTAATGATAAATGCGTGTTACTGCAGCTGTTGTTCAAAATTAATTGATGGATTAAAAGTTGCTGCTTTCACTAGAAAATACCAACCTTACAATGAGTCACTCTTCTGACTAACTAAAATGCTTCCTCCTGTGGTGTATTGTTTTTTTAGCCTGCCATTATGTTCCTTTCAAGTCTAATGTCAAACCATTTCAGTTTCACCTCTTGTCCTCTCCCATTTCTCTCCAGACTTTCATGTTTGACACAATAGAAAACCGAGATCACTGGCTCCTAAATAACAGTGACAAAGAAACTCACCCCTTTTTCCTTCCTTCATGCAATTATAAGAGTCAACTTTTGGTTTATCAACTTGTCTTTCTTTTAAATTATTTGTCTGATAAAGTAGGCACAAGGTCCACGTTTTTCATCCAGCGTACTTTGATATGCTTTATTTAAAGCTTTCATAATGTTCCGTACGCAGCCCTATGTTCATCAGACCGTTGCGAAAGAGTTATGAAAACACGGCTCATTTGATCAACACCGTTGCGAGAACGTGAAGTGAAACACACAAGTAAACACACTCGGCTCGAGTTGCTTTTAAGGTTTGTTCGAGCGCAGCGACTCTGTCTGCAGAAAAGTAATTGCGATATTAGTTTAACAAGCGCTTTGGCTTTCATCCATTTTAACTCGGTGTGAAGGATATGCACATGGAGTCCAGAAGGAGACGACGACTTTTCACTAAAACCTCATTTAAAGACGGACTTTCCCTTCCATTCTCTGCTTTGATAGGATATATGTTGTTTGTGAATTACAGATTATTTAAAAATGTGGGTAAATAATTACATTTTTAATGCAAAGTTGCATTTAAAGTTGCTTTAAAAGTCCATTGAAAATGACATTATTTACCAAATGACACCAGTTATAAACATTAATGAAGACTCCTACATGGGTATCGGTGTCAATTAAATCTTTTTATTTTTTAATTAAATGCAACCACAATCAGACTTGTAAATGTTTTTCAAGCCAAAGTGACCCGCATGCATTGTTTGTCTGTTTTTTCATTGTTTACCAAAGTAATCATGGCCGCCGCCGTCTAACGATCAATTTTAATGTCTGTACACCGATGGGAGTTGACAGGATTGTTAAAAAATCGTTTAGTATTTTCTTAGGCTATTTAAAACATGGACAATATGCAAAAAACATTAATAAAAGTTGATTTGCACCAGATTTAGCTTTAAATAGTTTCCAACGACCTGGTCAGTGACATAAAAGTCTGATTAAATGCGACATTTAATCCATTCAAACTGAAAACGCTTTGGAAACAATCATGTCTCATTTGGTCCCACACATGGAAGAGGCTCAGATTGGATTGTTTTTAGGGGAGAAAGATTGGAATCGGATCGTTCAGCTTGTTATAAACCCAGGCCAGAGAGAACAGATTTGGGTTGCATTTCTTAGTTTTCTATGTTTTTGCAACCACAGATTTTGAAATACAGTATTTTCTGCACTGGATTATAAGGTGCACTGTTAATGAACGGTTTATTTTTTATCTTTTTCTGGATTATAAGGCGCAGTAAGCAAAACTAAACGGTGAGATAAATCAGTCAGTCAAAGCACATTACGTATTCCTCCGCGACTCTACGGTAGCCATAATGTAGCTAAAACATTTTGACAAGAACTTTGTACCACCCAAACTCGCTTCGAGAACCAGAATTAATCCATATTAATCCACTAGAGGGCGCTGTTTACTCCAGAACAATATATAAGGCGCACTTGATAAAATTTAAGATTTTTAAGTGCGCTTATAGTCTGGAAAATACGGTAATCATAATCTTTTGAGTTTATTTTATCCTTAACCTGTAGAAATGGTTTTACTTACTTTCCTCCAGGAAAACTGTGATTACTTTTTTTTAGTTGCCACTCGTCGTGTTATGGCACCATAATGAAAACAACTGAGAATAAGAAAACGGCAGAGTAATTTTCTACTCTTCTACATGTCCAATAAAACAACCCATTGACATAATTTCTATTATGCTACACAACTCATTTCACTTCAAGTACCAAACCTAATCCAGGCATTTTACTAACTCATTGCTTCCTCCTTCTTATCGAGCCTCATTTATTTGCAAAATATAATTTTTTTTTTATTCTTTCTGCTTCTTATTTCTGTTGATTACATTGTGAATGCTGCCTGATGCTATATCCCCCAACAAACTCTGCATTTTACTCACCCAGATCCCTTATAACTCTGTTTATAATGTGTTTTTTCTCTCGTAGATTTGTCTTGGGAAATCAGAACTGCTTCAGTTTCCTGACTGTGTCACAAAGCATTAAAGCCGGAGCATGACGGTTTTGAATTCATTTGCCCTACTTACTACCACATAGCGTGCAATGTGACTGTTGCGCATAGGCAACCTGGAAGCACACACACTCACTCCGCTTCTGGGTTTGGACCTCAACCGACAACTTCTGAGCTGGAATATTTACAGAAAAACAACAAAAATATTTCTGCCTCTTCATGTTAAATCTACAACCGTCACGATTAATTGATTATGTGATAGATTAATTAACTGGTGTGTAGTTTATTTTTATCTTGTAAAAGAACACAAAGTATTACAGTTTGTAATCATTACATTTTGTATTTTTTCTCATAAGTTGCGCATTTGCTCTAGTATCAAATTCAAATTTTATGTTTGAGTACACTCCAGTAATTGATTAATCGTGATTAATCGATTATAAGCCCTACTTATAGCAGTACTTATTACAATTTACCCACTTTTTCTTCACTGTTTACTAAAGTATTAGCATAAAGCACTGTGAAAGCCCATCCAGCAGGTTGTATTTGTTCCTGGATGCAGGATGTGATGATATTCTACCATATTACACATCCAAATTATGTTTTGCAATTAATCAAATTTGATTTTTTTTTTTACTCTGTTTTTCAAATTTTATTAATTATCCAGCTTTAGCTGTAATGTAGAGGACCTGTAGGATTATGTTTATTAATCATCTTCAGTGATTAGGCTCAGTATTGACCTTAATCCTCATAATAGACTTCCATCGATCACCAATATCAGTTGTGATATTTGTGATGTAATCGAAGGCTTTGAAATAAAACATTTTCCAGATTCAGCCTCTGTAATAGGTGTTACTTTGACTCTACAACAGTTGTTGTTTTATCCTGGAGGTATCCACTATAGAGAGATTTCATCTCTTTGTGTGAAAGTCTCCATAACCAGATATCAGTCCTGTCTGGGCTTGGTCCTGGAAATGTCATATTTCACCTCCAGTGGCCTTTCTTTTTCTTTTTTGACTTTTTTTTCTGAGCAACAACTCCAACACGAGCGGTGATGAGACTGTCGCAGCGACACAGTCAGGCTATATCACGCTGAGGCTGAGCGGGTGAATCAGTGGCCCAGGAGGTGAATAATTCAGGTGATGAGATGTAGACCTTCAGCTCTGAGACCAGGCCAAGGCTAACATTCATTTAGACCTGTCAGGCTCTATTCAGCCGTGCACTTCTCTTACAAGCAGCTCCCTGCCTCTCTTTGCCGCCTTTCATTGCCGTAGAGCTTATTAAATTGTTATATTTTTGCTTTCTCACCTTCTGATCCCCCACCTTTCCTCCCATACTCCCCTGAAGGGCTGTATTGTACAAAGAGCCAATCTTTCCCTCGAGTTTTGCTCTGTGAGTTGGACTTGGACTGAAAAGTGATGAAGGATCAAAATGCATAAGAGAATTTCAGTCTCCAGCTAAGCTTGTACTTTGTTTTACCCTCAGGTCGAATATCTCACTGTGTTCACTTTACTTTCTATAAAACATCACACCATTCATTGCTGCTGGTTTTCACTAAGACAGACAGTTAAACCCACATTTAACTCTAGGATTTCTTTATGGCTAAATGATTAATCATGATTAATCGATTATTTAAATCAACTAAATTTTGATTAATCGTTAACTAGACTATACATAAACTATAATCACATATTTGCTGAGACAAGTCAAAAATGTACAAAAGTTTTTACATTTTTAAGAGAAAAATTAAAAAAAATAACTTATTTGTTGGTAAATTTGTTAACGTAATTTAGGACTGAAACGATTAATTGGAAAAAATCACTATTGATCGTTCACTGAAATATTTGTCAACTAATTTAGTAAGCGATTAATGGAGTACACAGATTCTAAAACACAGCATTTGCTGAAAGAACAACACACTTGGAGCAATAATTAAGTCAAAACTGTATAAAAATATACATTTCGCAATAACTTCTTTGTCTGTAAATCTGCCCTGCCCAAAACTGTAAAATTCTATAAAAACTTAAGCACATTTTGCTTTCCCAATTAATCGGTTAATCAATCTAACAAAATATTTATTTTCTGATTTTTAAAAAGAAGTTGAATAATTTATTAATAACTTAATGTATTGTAAAACTTAAATGATTAATTATGATTAATCGATTATTGCATTAATTGTCAACTAATTTAGTACACAGACTCTGAAACATACCATTTGCTGAAAAAACAACACATTCAGAGCAGTAAGTAAGTCAAAACTGTACAAAAAAATACATTTTGTATTTAAAACAAGAAAATGTCTGTAAATCTGTTCTAACCAGAACTCCTCAACTGGTATAAGCTTATATTTAAGCTTTTACAACTTAAAAATTACTTCTACAATCAAGTTATGTCATTGTTTCCGATATCCATTCTGTCACACTTGGTTCAAATTCTGTACAAACCTAAATATCATATTAAGCACCTTTTGCTATCCAATTAATTGGTTAATGCAAAAATTAATCAATTTACAAATGATTAAGCATTCTCTAAAGTAATTTTTTGTTTGCTGCAGTTTAGGCAGAAAAATATTCATTTTCTGATTTTAAAAAGTAATTAGATTACTAATTTATTTGCATTTTAATGTATTTTAAAGGTGAAAAGGTTAAATTAATCACGATTAATCACAATAATCGTGATTAATCGTGCTCGTTTCTCTTTTTAAGGAGGAGAAACAAGCTAGTAGTAGATTAAGGTAATGGCAGCAGTGGCTCCGGCCATTTCTGAGTTAAACCAAGTAGCAATAAGCTAGCAGTTTAAGTTTTTAATGATTTGAACTGACGTTTAATTGTTTTATGGCATAAGAAACGGTAATTAAATCATTCCTCTTTTTTGTTTTCTTTTAATTGATAAGAAGTTGTTTGCATCTCTTGCTTTAATTGTCAATAAAAACATATGAACCATCTTATTTTTCAGCTTTATAGCATCGAGTGCAGAACATTTGTGCTGTAGAGTTGAAGTTTTCCATGTTTCATGTCTTAGAATCACGAACCATAAAAAACAAATGCAGCAGTCCACAGCGGATGTTATTAAAGCATTCTGTCAGCAGCAGAGCGATGGACTGGACCCAGCAGTATTTTTTATTTTTTAGATGGAAAGAGACAGTTCTTATGATTTGATTGACGTGGCGTGCAAAGGAGAAGTTATTGTCAAAAGTTTCTCAGCGTTGTCAGATGTATGGGTGAGTTTCCAGAGAGCAGGGCAGAAGATATGAGTGTGTATAGGAGAAACCTATAAAACTGGCCAATAATTCAACTTACCAAACTTTTTTTCAGCGCTGAACCTTTATTTCAGTTTTACAGTCAACTTTTTAATCATTATTTGTTGTTTGTTTAGGCTTAAAAAAAACGCTTAGAAACGCAACCGTTTTAAACCTCCAGTTCTTTGTCTGGTTGTTTCATTTGAATCAATCAACTTTAGATTGGCTGATTAATCAATGACTAGTTTCGCTACTTTCTTTTGATACAGCTAAATACTTTCTTAGTTTTGGATTTACAATGAATGACATTTGATTCCTACAAAAAAATTTAATAAAGCTATTTAAAAAGTTACTAGTGGCGTTCCATATGAATCATAACAAAGTTCCTGATCAATTGGAAGTGAGCCCAAGTTTCTACTTTTTGCATTTTTAGTGCGACATATTTTGGTGTTTTTAGAAGTTCTTAATTAATTTAAAAATCCTTTTAACACTAAAACAAGATTTTTAGCTTTTAGTACATAATACGCATGAGGGGAAACAATTTTTTTACATTTTATCAAAGTAATTTTTTGCTTTCCTTTTTTTTGCCATTATTACTTTAATTTTAATTATGTTTTATTTAATGCACTAAACAGATTGTGTGATTTTTGTATATACCTGTATTTTTGTATGCTTTTTTTGTTTGGTGGCTGTCTAACGGAAAGCTTAAAAAAAACTGTTGTGAAGTTATAATTGTTTGGCCCAATCAAATTTCTTAAAAAGGGGGAAAAGCAGAAAATATGAAATCGTTGAGGTTTTTGAAAACGTATATTGTGATAATTTTTTGGAGGGGTTTTTGCAATATCGTCCGTTATATGTGATTTTTCCACATGTGACTAAAGTTTTGGTCTCCTCTCCACTAAATCATCTCGGTTCTGAAAGTCAGACATCCTTCCTCTTTCCTGTTTTGATTACACCAAAACATATTTGCTGCTGCTGCATCTCGGAGAATCTTGAATTTACATTTCCCCCTGCCTGCCTCTTCATCCTCCTCGTCCTCCCGTGCGTGGCGATGTCTCCTGCAGGGATTGTGGGGAGCTCAGATTGATCTGCGGCTCACGCTGTGTGGTCAGCCCCACAGGAAATGTTTGTGTAATGGCTTCTATATGAGCGCTGTCAAAGCAGATGAGGATCCGGCGCTCCCGGCAGCCGGTGTGAACAGCGTGCCGACAAGCCCCAGCAGGGAACGCTAAGCCCCCGTTTAACCCCTGCCGCTTTTTTCCTCTTGCGTCGGCCGTTCTCATTAATACAGAATGACTGTGTGTTTTTGCTGTGATGACTCAGGGTTTAAGTGACATTATGTTGCCCTTTAAAGATAAATACCAGTGTTATTTAGAATGCACTTCTGGACTGATTTGTAAATGTATTCATTGCGCTTGACCTTTTTCGCATTTTCAGCAAACTTAAAAGGATTTATGTTTTTTTTTTTTCTTTGCCTAAACACAAAAGCATTGTGCAAGCGAAACAAAAATGAAAAATAATCACCCGGCCATTTTCCTGGTGATAACTTTATGTTTTTTGGTGTCTGGAAAAGGAGCCGTTCCAAAAACCTTCCAATTATTAAGTTAGAATCAGCAGGCGCTGCCCTGTTACCTAGCAACCACAGTGGAACCCAGCCCTGCTACCTAGCAACCACAGCGGAACCCAGCCCGGTTACCTAGCAACCAAAGTGTGTGCCTTGTTTTGAAACCATTTTCAAGGAATATAATGGTAATGGCATAATAATAATAATAATAATAATAATAATAATAATGCAAGAACACAATCTCAAAGATTAATACACTTTACATTTTAATGAACATTTAACACTGGAACTGGAAGATATTTTAAATATCCAAAATAAATAAACACAACAAGAGAAACAACAAATAAAATTAATTATGCTGTATCTGTAAACAACACTGTTCTTCAGAAAAACAGCTATTTGAGACCAAAGCACCAGACTGAAGACTTCTGTCATCCAATTTTTATTAGAGAGAAGAGAAAAGCAGTAAATCATCCAAATGGAAATTATTGAGCTTGTTTTAATTTATTGTGCCATTAATTGCAGGCCTGCTCAAGTATGTATGTGCTGTACAATGGCTGCTGGAAAAGACAAATGTTTTGTTGTTCACTTACCATTCAGAAACCACTTGCTGCATTCTTGTTGGTTGTGCATGAGGCTCCACTTTTGTACAGCTGTGTAACTGTGCATCTGTTTGCGGTTGTTTTCACATGCGAGTGTAAACATTGAGTTTAAAAGAGACCCAAAAAGACTTGGAGCTTCTACAAACTGATGCAAATGCAAGCTGAACTTTTCTTATTTCTGTTTGAAAACGAAACATCGTTCCTCCACTTCGGTTATTTATTGTGATCTACTACATAAACTCACAATAAGATGCCTTGAGGTTTGTGGTTATAACCTGACAAACTGTAGCTGCTTTGCTTAAAATGTATGCAAAGCAAAAGTATCTCTGAAGAACTCCTTACGTAATCATTTTCTTCTCCTCTCCACCAACATTTTCTCTTTAACTCAATTTCTTCTTCAGATTCCCAAATCCTTGAAGCTTCGCTCCTCACCGGCTTTGAATCATTTTCACAGTGAAATCAAGACATAAGAACACTTATAGGAACCAGTGTTTTCCCCTGTCGGCTTCTTATCTGTAGTCCTTCTCATCTGCGATGCGTCCATATCTCTGAGATTTCTCTTGTTAAAAATTCATCCCTTGATATTTCGACTCCTTCATCTTGGTATCCTCCGTCTGTTTCCTGTCTATTCGGGGATGATGGTGCAGTCAAAGCCTCGCTTGCTCTTCATGGTCTGTTGCTCCACACTCGCTTGTTGACACAGCGATGCTGGTTTAGTGTGTGTGGGTTTGCATGCATGCTTAAAAGGGAATTAGTTTTCATTTGCATCCTCAAAAGGACCGTTACCCAGACTCCTGAGATGCTTTCCTTCCTGAACTGACTGTAATGTAGGCGTAAAGAACAGCTAGCAGTCAACTTGAGCCTTTTCCTGCTTGACGAAATGAAGCAACATATGGTAAGGGACAAGCCGCTGAGGTTAAATAAGGCTGAGCAGCATTTCT
This sequence comes from Poecilia latipinna, assembly GCF_001443285.1. Classification (NCBI taxonomy): domain Eukaryota; kingdom Metazoa; phylum Chordata; class Actinopteri; order Cyprinodontiformes; family Poeciliidae; genus Poecilia; species Poecilia latipinna. The sequence goes on along the minus strand of NW_015113326.1, from coordinate 35,783 downwards.
TTGTTCCAGCATAATTCATGACTCGCAAAATCTAGGACATAATCTTCGACTCAGAAGCCAAGACAATACAAACGTCTTTCAATGTCCAATGTCTTTTTTGTTTCTCTTTAATGTTTTGGTAGGCAGTTGCTTTCACATAAAGGGGATGTATTATGCAAAATTCACATTTTACACATATTTGTACCTTCATTTGGGTTTCTACTGCTTCTAAAAACAACCCAAGCACTTAAAAAAGTACATAGAGCCATTTTTTGGCATTAAACTGGTGTTTTTGGTGTCTGGAAAACTAGCCCTTCCAAAAATGTTTGCCTCAGCTGACAGGCACTTCACCGTAACCTAGCAACCTCAACCTTTCCCAGGCCTGTTACCTAGCAACCCAAGCAGCTTAAGCGCTTAAATCCAACTGAATTTTGGCAGTAATTTGATGTTTTTTTTACGTCTTGAAACTGAGCCATTTAAAGGACCTCCAGATTATAACGTCACAAATCAGTAGGCACTGGTCCCGTTACCTCGCAACCCCAGCAAGGCTCCACCCGTAAGCTAGCAACCTGAGCTGTCTTTCCAGCATCTTTGGTCTGCTGGTTTTATCGCCGTATCAGCTGCTGGAAAAGACAAGCGATTGGTTGCTGCATTCTTGTTGGTTATACAGGAGGCTCCACTTGTGCTTTTCAGACATGTCTGATTGTATAGTTTCTGGCAGCCATTGGAACGTGCGAGTGTAAATGTTGAGTTAGGGGGTGTGGCCAACAGCAGCTAATCTGGATTTAAAGTGGCATAGGCCCTAAAAACAGCTCTTTCTGAAAGGTAGAACTGACCATGATTGATGATTTTGCGCAAAAAAAAGTTCTGAACGTTTTACATCGCCCATAAACCTCTCCTAATCTGGTCAAGGAAGAATTATGCATCACCTTTAAAGGCCACATTTTAGTTTAATAACTTTGACTATTTATTGCAAGTGCTTTCAAGCAAAGAGTGATTAAAATACTGTTTTTATTACTCAGAATGAATTATATTTCTTTCTGTCAGGCCCAAAGGAATGTGCAAACAGGATGTCTTTTTCTTTTAATAAGCCAAATGTGTGAAGGAGTTATGTTTAAGATTCACAGCGGTTTACTTCGCCTTATCCAAAGTTTCATGAATTTATGTCAGAAATAGTGAAAATGTTGGTCTACTTTAAGTAAACAAAGCAAAGAAATGTCCTTGGAAGAAAAAATCCTTGATTATCTGGAATGAAAATTACTTAAGAGCTAATTTAATTTATGAACAGCAGAAGCCAGATCATTTAAACTTGAGGCTAATTGAAAGAGAGGCTTAAATTTGTTTGAGAGCATAAAAAATTAGGCTTGAACAGCTGAACAAAGGTCAAGTGATGAATCTAGATCCATCATGACACATCAGAGCTGAAGTGATGCTGATCTCATGTCTTGTAACTACCGTGGGAGCCTGTGGGGGGCGCTGTGATGATCTGCAGCCACTTCTGCTCACCAGTTAATGGTCCGTTTTAAAGCTAGACTATTATAAAAAAGTATGGGATTCTCATATGATGATAATTGCTCATAAACTTGGGTATAAAAACTAGTCTAATGATGTTTAATGATTAATCGGATTAATCGCGATTAATCGATTAATGAAATAATCGTCACCTGAATTAGATTAATCCTTAATCGGAGTAGACGGACAGTAAACTATGCCATTTGATGAAAAGCAATCCTCAAAGCAGCAATTAAGCCAAAACTCTACAAAAAATATAGACATTTTACATTTTAGATTAAAAAACCTTCATATTTGAATATGTTCTACCCAGAACTCAAAGTGTCGTTGTTTTACCTTCACCTGGTTCTAAATCTGTCAAATTGTCCTGTTAAGCATCTTTTGTTGTCTAGTTATTAATTGGTTATTTGAAAAAAATAGTAAAAAGATCAGCCTTACATTTTATTGATAAGCAGAAACGGCATATCTAAGTATTTACTTCTCTGTTTTATTGCATTTCAGGCTTTAAAATATTCGTTATTTAGAAAAATAACCTTTTTAATTTAGAATAAAATAGTGTTTAAAATGGGAAATATGCCATTTTTAAAAAATCTGATTAATCGATTATTTGATAGAAATTTAATTTATGATATGCATGAACGTTTGGCAAAATATGTAGTATTGCGTACTATCAGAGACTCTTAATGCATGGCTATATATAATGGATAGTGGTTGAAGTGACCTAGTTTCTTTGGTTTTTAATGAAGGAAAAAAAACTGTAAAATCTAAATGTTTGTTTGGAAACTGGTGTAATTTGGAATATAATGTGCAGGAAGTTGAGCATATTCCCCCTGTTTTTATTTCTGTAATCAGTTATCTCTGCATAATGCTGAAAATTAAGAATATTTTGAAAGTGTTGCTCATTGAAATGTCTTCCCACTGCATATCCGAATGGAAATCAAACAAACGTACATTTGGATGAGTTTTCTTCGATTTCTTGTTCTCTTCTGAAATGAAACACGGAGAATATAATGTTGCACAGCAGAGAAGCTGAGAAGTGTCAGAATTTCCTCTCCTATTTGAAGCATAAAACCTCCTGCAGAGCTCCTCCACGTTGGGCTTCCTTTGCCTTAAAAACGAGGGGTATGCATCATGTGCTGTGAACTGAACCGACTATATTTCCTGCTGTTTCTCAGAGCCGTTCTATTTCAATGTATTGCACATCAGAGTAAAAGGACAAAAAAAATCTCGTTTCTTATTATTCATTCGCTTCAACTGTTTCTAAAGTTTAAAAACTCTTTTAATCATTGTGTTTTGATGCTGAAGTTCAGCCAGACTGTGTAAAATAGCCACTCAAATGACACATAATGGCCAGATCTCACATTTAAGACCTGCTGAGGTAATAGCCAGAGAATTACAACTTAGAGGGCTTTAATGAGGTTAAACACCACGCCTTAAAAATAACCCTGCATGTCACTGTGTCCTGTTCTTCACTGGTGGAGGCTAATTGGCTGATAAGGGTCAATTTTACTCCAGAATGAATTTCTCACCTGAACGTTGCTGGTGTTTCTCTTTGTTCGCTCCGTCTGGAAGGCTTGACCCATTCGGGTAATGGTGCTCCAAAACGGCTCAAAGTTTAGCATCATTTGGTCATAAATAACCAAAGAAACCATAATTATAGATGTGCAACTCCATAAAACTTAAATTAGGAGGCGAGTCACAAAAACAAATGAAGCCAAAGGATGCAGATTTTTAGTTTAAACTGTTTGCTCCTCTTTTGGCTGTGAAATTTATTTATAATTCCTACAAGAATCTTAAATCTGATTTGAGGTTTTTCTCTTTACTTCTCTACATATTTATCAACTTAGATAAAGAACCAGCTGCTGCATTGCTTTGTGACATCCTTTCCTGAGTTGTATAACTCTCCTTTAAGAAAGAAAACCAAGTATTTTTTGCTTGCAAATATTTTAGTACAATTGAAATAAGACAAAACTAACTTGCAAGTAATTTTTCAGCAAGAAATATGAGCTTGTTTTAAGTCAATAATTCATTAATATTGATTTTTTTAAAAGTTATAGTTCCACTGGAAGATTATTTTACTTATAACATGGCAAAAATGTCTTGTTATATTTAACTTATCTTGTTGAAAATTTAATTGAGTTAGTTTTGTCTTATTTCAAGTGTACTGAGGTATTTGTACTAGAAACTAGAGGAAAAATACTTTAAGATTTTGTGTTTTTGCAAGATTTTAAATGTTTCCCAACCAGTTACGTAGTAAAACTGAGTCAAAATTGTGAGATTAAAGCCAAATCTTTTTTTCTGGTGGCTCTAATCCTCTTTCGTATGTTTGTTAATTAGAAAAAAAACATGAAAAATATTCTAACAATTTTATTGGGTGCAACAGACCTTGATTTGATTTCACGAGTCACATAAAATCAATGCAGCTAAAACATTCTTTTAATTTATAATTTATTTTTTAAACTTTACTCAGTTGTTTTAATAAGAATCCATGACTTTTTGGTTTTTGTAGGTACAAATGTTTATTTTCTGTTAAGAGGGAGCCATTTCTCTCCACTGTCACCACATACTTGCTCAGTATGAACCACTTTCCTTTAGCTGAATTTATGCATGTTTTTTTTAGAAACCCCCACATTCATAATCTAATGTTTCTGCATCTGAACCGCTTTTAATGAAATGCAGCTTTAAATAATTTCCGAAGAGAAACCAAATATGTTTCTTGGTAATTTAGTTGGTTCTCTACAAAGCGTCTTTCTGGTCCGTAGCTTAATTTTATCCGATGTTTGAATGCAGATAGTATTCAAAGAGAGTCAGATAATGAACAATGGAGCCGTCAGCCATCAAAAGTTAAACCAGCCTTTCTCCTTTAGTCTTGTTTCTCATTTATGTCAGAACCGAAGGTTGGTCCGCTGCCAGGACAGAACAAAGTACACATTTTCCTTCATCGTGTCCATCTTGTCTAATTGTGTTCAGAAATTAATTCTCAATCCAGAGTTCAGAACATCCATATTTTGTAATGTTACAGCTAGAATTCAAACGATTAATCAGATTAATTCTGATTAATCGTTTATTGAAATAATCAAGTCAAGTAATTTAGAAATTGATTAATCCTTACCTGGAGCACACAGACTCAAAAAAGGGCAATTGCTGAAAAAACAATACATTCACACCAGTAATCAAGCTACAAAAGTGCAAATATATACACATTTTGCATTAAAGATAATAAAAAAGTGTTTTCCTATAAATATATTATACCCAGAACTCCTCAAGTTTCTTATAATCAAAAATATTAAGTACAACACAAAGTTTTCATCCTTTTACAAACTAAAAAGCCGACATGTTGCATCCAAATCAGCTTTTTTCCAATTTATTAAACTTGACTAAAAATAGCCAGAGTTTTGAAAGGAAGTGACCCAAACGCTGCTCTTGTTCTGAGAATAAATTTATTCACTCGAGCCCCAAAAAATAGAAAACAAGCTGCCATACAATCAATAACACTCCTACAAAAACTAAAATTGTGTAATTTATTTGCTTGGTTTTAGTTTTATGTTGGGTTTTTTGGCCCGTGAGTATTTTTGACCCACCTGACAAAACGTTTGGACACCTCTGCACTAAAAGGATGTTGTCCTTTTGTGCTTTTTAAAAAAAAATAAACTTAATTTTTTTTATTCACATCTTTTAATGCATTTCAAAAACTGTGTAAAAAAGGAGTAAATGGAAAAATTTGCAGAATTTACCAATTTTTGTCTAATTAATCACCAGAATAGTCGATTAATCGCCAGAAAAATTGATTAATTGATAACAAAAATCATTAGTTATAGCCCTATTTACAGCAGCAAAGTTTGGTGGAAGAAAGAGCTCTAATCAAATGAGAAAAAATATAACCACATAACTTACGCCGCTGTTCAGACGCTCACTATGAAATCTGTTTTGCAAGAAAGAATTTGAAAAACTTTCCAGATGTGAAAAGTATGCGCAGCTATCCACTGAAAGATTTTCATCCTCCTTTGACAGCATTGTTTCTGAAATCCTGACCACAACCCTGAGCTGAGGATGAAAGCATCGAGACCTTCAATCGTTGGCTCGTCTGAGTTTTCTCATGTCTCAGCCGCTTGTGAAATGTCATCATATTTCAGCTCCTTTAATGAAACGAGAACAGAGCGGACAGCTGGCTGGAAACGAAGGACTGTGTGGCTGTAAAGGAGATGAATTGGGAATGTTTGAAGGCCTATTTAAATCTGAGAGTTTCTTGTCTGGCAGCAGCTGATGGTTATTGTCATAATCGATCAGGCCGTTATCGCTCTTGGTCAAAAGTTTTAGCAGTGACGCTAATCTGCTTTGGGTTCTTGTTTTAGAAAAACTATTTGAAATATTTTTTTTCTGTTTAAATATTTTTAACGGATTGAATTTATCAACATTTGGTCATCTTCTTTCAGCTTTTTTAACTTATAATCAGCCTTCTGATCAGATTCTTCTTTCAGATTTATTTTCTATATTGTCAAAACAGATCAGTGCTCTATAAAACACACATGTATTTTTCTGTTTACCTCGAATGATGCAATGATGAAACATGGTGGTGGCAGCATGATGCAGTGGGAATTGTTTTTTCAGCATTGATATAGAAGCTGGACAGAGTTGAGACGGTGGTCGGCGCTAAATACATGGAAGAAAACCTTTTTACAACCTCCTTTTTAGGTGTCAGAATGGCCTAGTCAAAGTTCAGCCTCAAATTTAATTGCTAGTCTGAGGCAAACTTGTTTGCTGCAGCTACAAATCACCATGTAATCTCACTGACCTTGAGCTATTTTAAAAAATTAGTGAAAAATTAAGTCTCTGGAAGTGCAAAACTGAAACAAACTAAATTAAAAATGTCCAAATTTAACTGGAGAACAAATGGAGAGCAAACGCCTGGCACACTTAAAAAAAAACATCAAATTTAGTTGTTGTAATAAGACAAAATGTGATAAAAATCAGAAGAATCGGAATAGCTTCATTGCATAAATGAGAATGTTTGCATAAATGAGAATGTTTTTCTTTCCAAGCCCTCATAAATACTGTTGCCAGGCACTGAATGCAAATCATGACTTAGCAAAATTATGTAAAAACACTCCAACTGCTGCAGTGCTGCCGATCCTGCCAAGTTTCTTCAACCCAAAAATGGTTTTACTGCCAAAATGTTTTGTAGTTTCTTTAGTTTTATGGCTGAAATCATTCCTGGCACTTTCCTTCTTTTTTTTTTTCCAACAAGTATTTTGTCCAGAAAGTTATTAAAATATTTTTACGCAGCCAGTCGGGTGATGTGTGGGGAAAGAATGACACAAATTTCTAAAAATCTACTACTACTATCTACTACTAATAATTTGTTTTTCTTTTTCTTTTCTTTGGTTTTCTTTTACTGTAAAATTCCTAATGTTTTTGTTACACATCCAGTTGTTTTCCCAACTGAGTTTCTCATAAACTCTTGGATAAAACAAAGAAAATTCACATTTTTATTCTTTTAAAAACACACTAAGAACTTAAAAAAGTACACTGGCAATTTATTGCCATTTTTGGCAATACATTTATAGTTTTTGGTGTCTGGAAAACAAGCCCTTTCAAAATCTTCTGGAATGTTCACCGTTACCTAGCAACCCAACCATGAAATGTCATGGAATTTCACTTGTTTTATTTTTTACAACCCAAACCTTTTGGCCAGAACTCCCTAGAAAGAGATTTTTAATCTCTAATGGAAGTGGTAAATAACGGTAAAATAAATAAATGTATTAATTAAAAAAAAAATTGGGTTCTAGCATGTTTGGTCAGCTGGGTTTACCCCTGTATGCATTGTACTATGGCTGCTGGAAAAGACAGGTGTTTTGTTGTTGACTTACCATCCAGAAACCACTTGCTGCGTTCTTGTTGGT
>NW_015113326.1:0-24322 GCF_001443285.1 Poecilia latipinna | reverse complement strand
GTTGGCTTATCCAGAGAAACTCCTGTTGGCTTATCCAGAGAAACTCCTGTTGGCTTATCCAGAGAAACTCCTGTTGGTTTATCCAGAGAAACTCCTGTTGGTTTATCCGGAGAAACTCCTGTTGGTTTATCCAGAGAAACTACTCTTTACCTAAGATCAACGTTTAGCATTAAACGTTTAATATGGGAGCATGATCTGGAGAAACTCCTGTTGATTTACAAATCAAGAACAAACTTATAAAGTACCATCTAGTTGTATCAGAACAAGAATCCAGAGAAATCCTGACTAGTTTATAAATTATAGACCACATGTTCTTAAACAAGATGAACCAACATGTAGATTTATAATTTTATACTTGTTATTTTTTTTCCATTTCCTTTGGTTTGATGTTTTGTTGTATTTCCTTCTAATTCATGTAAAGCTGCCTTGTTGCTGAAAATGACCTTACCGTTAAGCACTTGCATCCGAAGCTGCAGACATTGTCCCGTCTCCAGACAGGAGGGACGTTGTCAAACTGTGCAGCATGAACAGGACACCACACATTCCCCCACATCTGCTCTGACTGACACACACATGCTGAAATATGATGGTAGAAGCAGAGCATCTCTGACACAGCAGCACTCGGTGGCACAGGCTCTCCGGGGAGCGGCACAAATGGAGACCAGCGTGATGTAAAAGCTCCTAAAAGCACAGCGGTGCCTGCTTCGCTGGGTGGATGTTGGGATAGACGGCGAGCTCCATCAGGGGATGGATTACTCTGCAAGGAAATTGGGTGGAAATGAGATGTGCGATAGGCTTTGGAACAGATACGACTCCGTCTATCGGACTTTCTAGCTGTCTTTATAAGCCGCGCTTCACTTTCCTTCCAACTCTGTTAGATTCACTGAAAATTGCCCTGTTCAGTAAGAGATCAAAAGGGAGGGAAGTGATGATAAACTATCTCTTCTTTCCTCTCTGAGGCGGTTTGTGTGTCTCCCCTTCAGTGTTTGTGGGTAGCCTCTCCCGTGATGCACAATGTGTCTTCCAGAGCCTTGAGCCTGCAGTGGATTAATGGAAAATAATGAGAAACTGAGTATGAATATGCATCAGAGAGCTTAGACAGGCGTGATGGTTTTCTGCTTTATTTAGACTCATAAATACAATAATGAAGTGCAGGATGAAGTTGAAACAACGAGCTGATGCAAGAGGATGCTTTTAAAAGATGAACCAGCAGCTGTTTATTCTGTAAATAGGTACTTAACTCCAAAAGTCGTTGTGTAGTTAGCAGCAGATTTTAGCTTAGTTGGATTTTAGAAAATAAAGCAGGTCGTTTGTATAAATTTAGAGATTAATCTAAAGCTGGAACGATTAATCAGAATAATTGTGATTAATCAATTATTTAAATAATCTCCTATTTTAGTATATACTGGAGTAAACAGACTAAAAGCTGCTACAATCTTCCTTCTCAAGGCTTTAAGAATTTCCATCTCATGGTGTTAGCTTGCTAGCTAGCTAATTAACTAATCATTGTTGCATAGTTGGAAACTCTCACTTCTGACAGTGAAAACCTAGAAAATGCTAAGTGTGATTTTTATTATCAATTTAAAGTGGGAATAAATGTGGAGATATTCTAGTTTATTCACGAGAAATTGCAATTTTTTAAAAATATTTCACAGATTTCAAATAGTACTAAACATATGACAGAATACTAGGATAATAAACTCTTGCTAATGTATTTTTATTGTATTATTTGCTTGCTTGTTCCCACTCGTGTTGTAATTTAAGTTATACTTTAAGTTCTGCTTCATTGCTTTGCATAAAAATCTTTCACACGGCAGGAAATTAGCTGGTTTCTAGATGAGTTTAATTATTATGATTTTTTTAAAGACTAGTTTTGGAAATGTTTGTTTTGCACCAGTGACGGAGCCAAGATTAGCTTCCTGTGGCATTTCTCTGGTACATGAAACAAAGCCAACGAAGAACCACGGAAATCTCATACAATTAGAGCTTTTTTTTCTTTTTTCTTTTTTCAAACTAAAAAATTAAAACATGTTGGAGAATTTCACTGTGAGGTACCGACTGCACAGATGGCATTTATCGTTCCTTGTTCTTTTTTCTTTTAGCCTGAATAAACATCAGGGACAAATGAGAAGTGATTTTTAGTATTTTTCATTTAAACCCAGAAGCCACGTTGAGATGTGCATCAGTCGGCTGAATTGTTGAGCTTTCTTCTTCATTGACTCTACAAGCAATCCACTTTTTAAAGATATTTTAACATCCAACTGCGCAACCTGAAGTTGCCATTTTAAGTTTCTGTGAGCACTTCTGTTAAAGATGCAGGGAAAGTTCATTCAAGTGAAATTTAATCAAATGAAAAGGCGCTCTTCAGCTCCTCTCCAAGTCTCGGAGGTTTCTTTTTATCTCTCATCCTCCTGTGGTATTACTCCGATTTTGTCCTAATTAGTCTTCACTCTTGTTCTGCCCTTTTGTGTGACTTCTGAGCTGCTAAAGGATCAGCGGTGCTCAGAGAGACGGTGGAAGAAAAAACAAAACACAGCAACACAAAGGCCAAGTTTTCTATTCATCAAGGGGAAAACACTGAGCAAAACATGAAGCTCTTGTGTGAATCTTTGATTAATTTGAGTTTCTGTTCTTCAGGCTATTCGTTTGCAAATTTCTGTATTTCTTTTCATCATTCTTCAGATTGTGTGTATATCTGCATCTATTAAACCATATTTAACCAAAGCTAAATATGGCAATAAATCAGATTCCTCTACTTATTTGCGAATCATCAGTTAGCATCAGATTAAAAAAACGCTACAGCAACTTTCTTTTCTTTCTTATATGATCATTGCAGAACGCAGTGCCTGTTTTGATCGTTGTGTACTTTATCCACTTGCTGGGATTGTAATCTTGGGTTTTCCTTTTTGTAGTGCAGCAGATAAATATTTCTGTAAAATCTTTCATATAAAAATGAAAAAGACTGAAAAAGCAACTGAAAAAAATCAAGATGCTTGTTGAGGAAAATTTATTTTTGCTCTAAATGTAACAATATTGTCACTTTTGGTGCCAAATCATACATAATTGGACCAAGAAAATAATATTTAGTGGCAATAATTTAGATTTTTCAAGATAATAGCGATGGTTGACAATTCAGTTAATATGTTTCCTTTTTCTGGTGGAGGTTTGTCAAAATGGCTGCCATGGTTGTAATGGAAAATAAATATTTGAACTAAAATCTACAGTAGTTGTTAGCACAATCTAACCATAATGTTAAGTTCAATAACAACTAGTTTGCTAAACAAAAAGCTAAGCTGTGCTAACGCTAAATTGCTAAGCACATAGGAAAAATATAGCAGAAGCTAACGCTAACTCTTCACACATCTTCATCTAGTCCCAGTTCACAACTGGTGTGAAACACGCAAACATGAATGTCTTCAGTTTTTGATTTTGCTTCTTTTTATGACTTTGAAGTTGATAACACAATGAAATTGGTAACATTTCAGGGCAATAATTGGTTTAAAAGGTTAAAAAATGGTGGCCATTTTGAAAAATAGCTTAAAACTCCATCCATCCATCCATCCATTTTCTTTACACCCTTGTCCCTTAATGGGGTCGGGAGGGGTGCTGGTGTCTTTCTCCAGCTAACGTTCCGGGCGAGAGGCAGGGTACTAGCTTAAAACTCAAATGCGAAAAATGGAAAAACATGCTAGCTTTGATGCTAGTATCCACACTAAAAAGATTTTGACAGTGATATCCTGCAGTATTTGCCTTGAATTCATATTTTCCTTCGTCAACTCTTCCTCTCCTCCAACTTAAACTCAATCTGAGGAAGAAGGAGTTGCAGTAGAAGTTGTTTGGTCTGCAGGGATTTGGGAAGATCATGTCTCCTAATTCTCCGGTTTGCACCACCTTTCCTGCAGCGCTTTGTCAAATATAAAATTTCAGTCTTGTTTAATTCCACCTCTTAGATCTGGATGCAAACTGTGTTTCGACCCCATTATGACTTGTATATCTGTGTTCTCACAACAGGCAGCGTCATCTCCCCCTTTCTTCTACATCCTTCACCTAAACTATATATTTTGTACTTCTTACGTCACCAGATATTTCTCTTCCTTCACTATCTTTGTCTTTTTTCACCTATCCAGAAAATTACAGGCTCCACAGTCTGTAAAAAAATAATATCTGCCTCTTTGTCAAGAAGAAAAGCATTTATTTCTTCCTTTTCTTCATGTTTTTAATTTATTTTTGCCTCTGCTTTCTGGAGGCAGTGTGAGTTGAAGAATGGGGGCTCTGAGGTTCGGTGATAAGGGGCTTCTGTGGGATCCACACAGGAACAGATAGTCCAACAAAAAAAGCTGCACTCTACATGGTTATCTGGCAGAAACACACAAACACACCACAAAGGCTTAAATCTGCGCTCACACACATTCAATTTCACACAAACGGTGAGAATTTAAAGAGTTTTATGACTATTGAAGCTCTAAGAAGTTGTCATTATTTATAAATCACTTACTAGGATCTCTACAAAGACACCCACAGCTAATTCAGCCTTCTAACGCAGCTTATTTGCATGTCATTTCTCATTATTGCTGTTTTTAAATTGCTCTTTAATGCCACTATCTGTGAACTGCAGCGTTCTGTGTGTTTTGTATCAGAAAACATGACTCCTGGGTGCATCGTTTTTGTAATTATCATATTTTTAGTTCGGCTGAAGTGTATTTTTGGAACATTTTCAGATCAATACATTTAAAATTAAGCAAAACAGAAAATAATTCAACAATAATACGAAGGGGGAGGAGCTGTCGGTTACTGGTTGCTACGGTAACCACCAACCGCCAAGAGCAGCGTAGAGGGAGGAGCTGTCGGTTACTGGTTGCTACGGTAACCACCAACCGCCAAGAGCAGCGTAACAAAACTTAAAATGCCAACAAAAGTCTGAAGGAACAGCTTGTTGACTAAACTAAATAAATTTAAAAAATAAACAAATTTTGACAAACTTCACATTCATAATATTAAAATAAAACCGTTAAACATGCACACCCATCTGTAGGGTTTACAGAGAATGAAGAAGAGAAACTATCCAGTGAGCGGCAGTTCTGTGGGCGTAAATAAATCCCTTGTTGATGTCAGAGGTCAGAGGTGAATGGCCAGACTGGTTGGAGCTGATTGAACAGCAACAGTAACTCAAATAACCACTCGTTACAACCGAGGAGAGCATCTTTGACCGCACAGCATGTCGAACCTTGAGGCGGCTGGGCTACAGCAGCAGACGACCACACCGGGTGCCGCTGCTGTCAGATAAGATCAGGAAACTGAGGCACAGGCTCAAAAGAAGATTGGAAAAACGTTGCCTGGTCTGATGAGTCTCGATTTCTGCTGCGGCATTCAGATGGTCGGGTCAGGATTTGGCGTCAGCAACATGAAATCATGGATCCATCCTGCCTTGGATCAACGGCTCAGCCTGGTGGTGGTGGTGCAGTGGTGTTGATATTTTCCTGGCCCTTTAGTACCAACTGAGCATCACATCAACGCCACAGCCTACCTGAGTGTTGCTGCTGACCAGGTCCATCCCTTTAAACCACAGTGGACCATCTTCTCATGGCTGCTGCCAGCAGGGTAAGGCGCCTTGTCATAAAGGGCCAATCATCTCAGACTGGTTCCTTGAACAATGAGTTCACTGAACTCGACTGGCCTCCACAGTCACCAGATCTCAGTCCAACAGAAAACCTTTTGGATGTGGTGGACCGGGAGATTCGCATCATGGATGTGCAGCCGACAAATCTGCAGCAATATGGAGGATTTGTATTAAAATTAACACAAATTATTCAAATTCTCTATCTAAACGATTGCAAGGAAAGCATACAGAAATCTACATTGCTATTTTATCCATTTTTCAAATGATTTGCAAAGGATTCATATCAGATTATTTTTTAGGAAATTATTTAAAATGTCTCATCATGGCCATATGGTTTTACTTACACGTCTGACAGCCTCTTTATCTTGAAACAATCCCTTTAGTGGCAAAATGTTACCTGTGATAGTCCCACCTCTTCAAAAAGAGCAACTTTAATGAGCTACATATATATTCATTGTCGTCGCGGTTAGTTCAGAGGAACGCCTACCTGCCTCAGTGTGTGTGCAGCCTGCTCTCCGTTCAGCCGTCATTAACTCCAAACACAAGGAGGCAGATTAATTCATGAGGTTTCCAGCAGGTGGGAAAGAGTGAAAAAGGTTAACGCAACAGGAGCGAGTCGTGCCGCCATTGTTTCGTCATTGCACGCTTTAGCGGCGGTAATGATTTTACCAGAAAGCGTCCTTTAGTCTTAATCAAAATGGATTTTCAAGGTAAAAGTCTTCCTGCAGCCTGTGAAGATGCTGCATATGTCTGAATGTGATCGAGTGTATTTAATGAAGCTGCTGCCAGATGGTCCTGCTGGTGATTTCATGCTGCTGCATCTCTTATAGTTGACATTATTCTCCCACAAAGAAACAGTTGCATTCAGACTGGACTGAATTTAAATGTTTTGTTATCAGGCGAAGCGTCCTGTGATGTTTTTGGTGCTTTATTTTAATATTTGAGCCACATGAGCTTCCCAGAGGAATAGAAATCCTTCAGTGATGGATGCAAACTCCCAGAGGGACTCATAAGATCCAGCAGAGGGAGCAGATGAACTTCCACAGCTGCTTTGAAGATTTACATATTTCCATCAAATATGGCTGCAATTATTTGATCTTCTTGAATCTGTACATGGTTTAGTTTTGTTACTGTTGTTACAAAAAGAGCTGAAGGTGTCGAATTTGCTGGAACACAACATAATTTGACCATTTTTACTGAAAAAACACTTGAACTTGTTCTAATTTTCTCCACTACTTCAATCTCCTAATATATCCTTACCAGCTAGCTAGCTAGTGGTTGACACTACCGCTAACTATCTCCTAATGGACCCTCGCTAACTAGCTCTTTTGTGTCTATCTTTTGTGTAAATCTAAGTTTTGTAATTTATCTTTTTTTTCCTTTGGTAGAAAAAGAGAAAAATGGAAAATATTTTTTTTCTAGTCTGGCGTTTTGGTCACGGCTAGCTGTTTTTTGAAGGACAATTTTACCTTGGTTTCAATTTATTTGTTTATTTATTTTGCATATCACATTAAATGTTCATTAGACTTTAGAGTTGGTTGATCTTTCAGAAAGTGTTTTTGCATTATTATATGATGCAAAAACGGTCTGAAAATAACAATATTATCATTTATCGTAGTAACGTCTGGTACAATTTATCGTCTAGAAAAATTTGTCCAATTTAGCCCTCTTCCCTCTGTCCAGCCATTCATTCCTCCTTTATTTCACATTTATTATTCATTTGATTGACTCTGACTAATCGCTCCGCTTGTGGCAGAAATGAATCATTCCAGAAATCCCGTTGCTTTGGATTCTGTTTTGGAGGTTTCCCATTTTTTGAACGCAACATTTCCCGATGGAATCTGTTGCAAAGCTAAACATTGAAAGCAACCTAAAGGCCACTTTCCTCGCTGCCAAAGAAATCAATGGGGCTGGATATTCAACACTGCGCTGTGGTTTTTACGGTGGCCCATAAAAACCTTATTGAAAAAGTATATATGGCATGAGATGATTTCTCTGAGGGTGAAATTGGATTAAGCCTAGTGTAAAACGGAGAATCTGGCCTTTATCCTTCTCTCTCTCCTCCCCTGCTTTGCTTGACTCCCCCACCCGGCAACCATTAAACCCTATAGGAAGAGAAACCTAATTACATGGCTGGAAGTGGCCATAGTGAGCACTATTAAAAGGATCCAATTAAAGTTTGCGCGTCGCTGGCAGCAGCTTTCTGGTGAGGGATTATTTGTGGAGGTGGGTTTTGATCTGACGAACGGACGAGTTCGACGTTGGCCGGGGAATGGTGGATTGGTGGCATTTTGGAGCGGAAAAGTTCACATAATTGGGACCTAAATCAAATGAAACTCGTATTAAAATGAAGCTGAAATTCAGAAGCGTTGCGGGGAAAGCGGAACAAATGCTTGGTGTTGATGGTGTGCCAATCATGAAAAGCGGATGTTTCTGACTCGTCACAATGTTCCTCAATAATCAGCTGTATCACCAATATGTTGTTCAATATTCTGTGTGGGTGATTTTCTATTTTAAAAAAAGAAGCAGTGTATTTGTTTTAAGTGTGTTTAAAGCTGCAGTATGTAACGTTCATAAAAAATATTTCATATTAGTTAAAACTCTGTGAAAAGATCAATCTCCTTCTTTCTGTCGGTGTATAAACAACCAGTCAGAGCCAGGAGGAGGGTCTTAGCGCTGTCAATCATGCTCGTGTATGCACAGCCCCCTTGCTCTATGCTACGCTGCAGCTTGTATAGCCTATTGTGGATGCTACAGCAAGTTAGCATAGCCATTTGTGGATGCTGTGGCTAGTTATCATAGCCCGATGTGGATGCTGTTGCTAGTTAGCTTAGTCTATTGTGAATGCTATGGCTAGTTAGTATAGTCTATTGTGGATGCTAAAGCTAGTTAGCATATCCAGCATAACTGTAAATTCTTTCTCCACCATCAGCATATTTCAGGAACATAAGGTTGATTTCCCCCCCCCCCTTTTTTTATTCACCAATTTGTGTATATACAACATATTGTTGCTAATCTACTGTCTGATAATCTACAAACAGTAGATTATCAGAAAGAGGTATAGATCTACAACATAACGGCAGCAAAAATAAAATAAACAAAAACAAGGAGATGTACACTAACATGGAGACATTCAGAACAAAGAGAAGACAGCATAATCAAATGGTTCCTCAACAAAAACAGTGAAATTATTTAACATGTGTGGGTTGGAATATACTTTTTTTTCCCCCTTAATCCTGCCAATTATTTTCTAATTTGCATTATTATTATTATTATTTTCTTATTCTCTGATAGTCCTTGATTAACCTAGGATCACAGAAAGTTTGGGTAGAAGTGAAAACGAGAGGGAGAAAAAAAAATATGCCAGAACAAAATGAGGTTGATTGACAGCGCTAAGACCCGCCTCCTGGCTCTGATATGTTGCTTTTGTTTGGGAGCAGTAGTAAGTCTTTTCACACATTATCTGTCATGTTACGCAGTCAGGACATGTTATATAAAAGTTACATACTCCAGCTTTAAGTGAGGTTTTATTTTGTGTTTTGTGACCTGTTTGTAGTTTAAATTTCCAAAAAGTTGAGGCACAAACTTGTGTAGATGGTTAAAAAACAAAAAACAAGAACAGTGTTGGGATGTTTTTGGGACATTTTGTGCAACCGCCAGAAGAGGATCACAAACAAAATTGAAAATTCCTCCACTTGTGATGGTATCCTCTGTAGATCAAACTGCAAAGATGAAGCTTTCTGTACATTTCTCTCAGAAAAGAGGGAGCCGAGGTGATGGCATTGTGGGGAAGCTGACCCTCTAGTATTAAAAGGCTAAGATATCTCGGTATGAAATGATTTCCACCACACTGAGTGTGATGATTATTCCAGCCTCTGACCCTGTCGGTTCAAATCCCCAGTCTGATCCTGGGATGCCGCGCGCAAATTGGCTTCTCCGACGTCGCACCTGTTGAAATGAGTTTTGATGGGATACATGTTGCCGCGGTGGCCGGCCTGAGCCCCCGGGCGGCGACGCTGCGGTTACAGCGGCGCTATAAACGAATAACAGCGGCAGATTGTGTCATTGTTTGTCATTGTGATGCGTTGCCCTGGCTGAGGGGGATTAGGCTGACGCAGCAGCACGTTCACATCCCCCGAAAAAACACCTACGTAACAAAACAAATGACATCAGCCTGCACTAATCTCTGCATATCCCGGCCTTCTCCTCATGTCAACCTGCTCATTGCTGCTGCGAACGTGGCGGGACGAAGAGGAAAAACATCGGTTTTTCCAAGGCTTTCTGATGCGTCGGCCTCCTTCGTTCCAGCATCTTTAGCCCCCCTGCTAGCAAGGCGGCTTTGATGTTCTGGAAAGACGAGATGTGGAGACAGAGCAAAGAGAATCATCTGCAGTGAATGTTTGGGAGAATAAATATCTTCACGTCAGATGGACTTAAAGAACCGCAAAGGATCTCACTGTGATTCAGTCCAGTTGGGTTGATGATGATGGGTAGGTTGTCTCTAAGAATACAGTCGTTTTCTGACTTATTGGCATATGTAGAAAACTCCTAGAGAAAAACTGCAACAACCCTTTCAGTATTTACTGATCAACAAATGTCTAATATTGGGGGGAAAAAAGGATGTTTGATTAATGGCAAACGTCAAACATTAGAGGCGATCTATTATTTGAAATTCACACTTTGCATGTTTTTATATTTACATTTGAGTCTCAACTGCTTCTAAAAACATCCTGAATGCTTAAAAAATTACCCAACTGTTTTTTGGGGGATTTCTTACAGTAAGTTTATGCTTTTTGGCAACT
Source organism: Poecilia latipinna (assembly GCF_001443285.1). Lineage (NCBI taxonomy): Eukaryota > Metazoa > Chordata > Actinopteri > Cyprinodontiformes > Poeciliidae > Poecilia > Poecilia latipinna. The sequence goes on along the minus strand of NW_015113326.1, from coordinate 13,903 downwards.
GGAAATCAAGTTGTTTCAAAAACGTCACGTTGCACTGTTACCTAGCAACCCCAGTAGAGTTCTACCCGTTACCTAGCAACCCCGGGAGAGTTCTACCCGTTACCTAGCAACCCAAGCTGAACTCCAGCGCGTTTGGTCAGCCAGTTTTACTCCTTCACTTCTGTTTTTCAACAATGTATTGTTGTATGATTGCGCGTCTTTTTGCAGCCATTTTCTTGTGTGAGTGTAAATGTTGAGTAGACGTTGAACTGACCAGACAAAAATGTCCTTATCTAATAACAATTTTGCGCACAAAATGTTATGAGCATGATTTGTATAGGCCGCAGATCTATCAGAACCTGTCCGAGGAAGCATATTTGGTCACTTTTAATCTTTTTGTACTCATGAGATCAACCAAAAGTTAGGACACCCTAATCAGAGTTATTGATTAGTAACTTTCATCTGATATTAAATGTTCATGTGTCAAAAGATGCACTGCAAATCATAAAATATTACCAAGTATTTTTGTGTAGTTTCTAGTGCAAATATATTGGTACACTTGAAATAAAACAAAACTAACTGACAAATGACTCTTCAACAAGATAGAGGAGTTTGTTTTAAGTCAATAATGATTTAATATTGATGAATATTGATGGAATTGGTATTTTTTCACTTGCAAGTTAAAGCAGTTTGTTTTAAGTTAATGCTTTACTGTTGATGGTATTTTAGATGGTATTAAATAAACGCCAGCCTGCCAGACATAACTAGCGCTGCTAAATTTCTTCTCTTCAGACTCAGACGTGGCACTTCGTTTTGACAAGCGCACGATTTATTGTCAGTTTTATTTGCTGTAGCGTCTTTGCAGCTTCTGTAGAGTTGTACTTTTTTTTTTTTTTTCCGAAAATGCACAAACAGTTCTCCGTCCGAATGTGCTTGGGATTTGTGAGCAGCATAAATCCAGTCGAGGAAATAACCCAGTGAGTGTTTTTCGGGGAGCAGAAAGCATTATTGCTTCCATTTGTCAAGCTGTGAGAAGAGGCTGTTGTGAGCTGACAAACAAGAGAGTGTTATGCTAAATGTTTTGCAAGGAATAAAATATGACTGACCCTTTACTCAGAGGCAATATTCATGAGAGTGATTTGACTTTTGCAGGAAGTTTATTTGGGTTGCTTTCACACTGGCGAAGCTCTTTATGCATTCCCTCTTTTCCTTCCTCTATTAGTTTATCAAGCCTCCTGTCGTTCTCCTTCCTCTCCTGGCTCCTTGGGGGAATGATACGGTCATCAATATCTCTGGTTGCATTACGGGCCGTCTGCCTAGCACCTCCTGGAGGGCAGAGCTATTAATGGGTTTGTGTAGAGGCCGGCAGAAGGCCAGCGGAGGGAGGCTGCTTTGCTGTCTGGCTTTCTCTCACCTCACTGGCTGTCAATAACCTGCAGAACAACACGCTCATTCCCACCAAACTCAAATAAACCTGAAAATCTCATTTATTGGGAGCGCTCACGAAAATGATTGAATTCTGACTTTAATATCAGAAGATTAGACCTAAAAAGGATCAACAGCCTGGTAAAGACGGCTGGCTCTGGAGGATTCTATATAAAATCAAGAAAATTATGGAGAACCCTGACATCATCTTCATGAGACTGGCAAGAAAAACAGACTCTTCAGTCAGAGGCTAATTCAAATTTGCTGTAATACAGACTGCTACAGGAGATCCTTCCTTCCCAAAGCCATAACTCTTCAGTAACTCTTTGAGAAATTTTTAATTAATGTGCATTACGACGACATGAATTGCTCCCTCAGGATCAATAAAGTAATTTTGAATTTAAATAAATGTTGGAATTCTGAGAAAGAAATTTGAGAGAAAATTATTTGAGAGAAAACTTTGGAATTCTGAGAAAGAATTCTAGTAAATGTTGGAATTCTGGGAAAAAAGTCAGAATTCTGAGACAAGTTTGAGAAAAAAGTCGGAATTTCAAGAAAACAATAGGCATTTCGAGGAAAAACTTTGGAATTCTGAGAAAAAAATCTGAATTCTGAGAAAAACTCCTAAATTCCGAGAAACTTAAGAATTCTGAGAAATAATTGATGGAAAAGTCTGAATTTTGAGAAAGTTGGAATTATGAGGGAAACATTTGGAATTGAGATAAAAGTAGTAATTTTGAGAAACTCAAGAATTTTGAAATAATTTTTTTTCTTCTGAATTTTGATAAAAACTCGGAATTCTGAGATTAAGGTTGGAATTCTGTGATTAGTCAGAATTCTTTAGAAAAAGGTCAGAAATAGTTTTTCTGGTGGCCTCAGTCCTCTTCCACACAAGAGTTCCTTATCTATCTATTTTTGTAGGTCCAAACCCTCCAGTGTGGTTAGACTGCAGAGCGGCCATATTGACTTTCATCTTTGTCAGAGCGAAAAACATGAGCGTCCCCTGCACTCCCTCCCTCAGTGTGCGAAATCATTGCCTAAATGATGCGTAATCAGAGTTTATTAAGCTGCCGCTCCGTTCCGTCAGTAAAACGGTGAACAAGCACATGGCTAAACGTGCCGTCTGAAGGCGAAATGCAGCGAAAGCAGCTTTTTGGTGATGCGGCGCCACAGTTTGCTGTCCTTCATCAGTCCGCCTCGCCCCCGGGCGGCAGCCGGCTGCTGAATGAGAAACTAATCCATCCCACTAATGCAGGGGCATTACAGCTGCCCGTCACTTCCTAATTGACTAATGGCTGGATTAGAATGGTTACAATGAGTGGTGCTGACGCCGTCTTGGCTAGTTGTGACTCTGGGTTTATGGTGAGAAAGAGCCTTACACACAGGCTGAGCTAAAAAAAACAACAACCTGGAAAGGGACAGAGCTCAGAAGGCAATAATCCTGACTTTAACTTTAACTACGTAACTTTATCAGATCTAATGCGCCTCAATTTAATTATTTTACAAACCTTGATTTTGGTCTGGTTGAAGTGAACTCTGGTTCAGTTTGAATAAATATGTGGACCGGAGACCGCTCCAAAAACAAGAAGTGGACTAAAGCACAAGGCATTCTGGGTAAATACAATTATTTGTACCCCTTGAAATCTTTGTGAAAGGCAACAGAACCATTTGGGGTTTTTTTGCTTTTTTTTGTCCTCCTGATTAGTTTCTTGGAGCTTTTGATATAAAAATGTGACATTTTACACCTTCCAAAAGTCAAAAATATTAAACTTTTGAAATGCAGAAATTTCTAAGTTCATTCTAGAAAATTTGTGAGATTACTCTCAAATTTTCTGAAATTTCTTTCTATTGACTTGTTTTGATGGGAGTCTGCTTCAAAAGCAGGGAACAGATTATAGCGCAGGGCATTCTGGGTAAAAACAACCAAAACAAATGTGACTTGTGGTCTTTTACCAAAACCAAAACAACAGCTAAAATCTCAATTTCTGTTTAGTTGCACTCAAGTCTTCTTCAGAGGTTTTTGTGTGATTTCCTGCAGTTGTTCTTGGTGTAGCGCCCCCACAGGCGAGGAGGGGAACAGGTTTTTCAAAGAGTTTAGATCATTTGACAGTGCAGTGTGAAAGCGAACCACACAAGCTGAAAAAGTAACAAATGTTGCAATTTTGTTCCAAGTCTACCGGACTGTCAGGTGTGAAAACACCCTAAGTTGGGCAAAGTCACTCCTTAGACTTGTGTTTTAAATTCTTAAACTGTAGTTTAAAAAATGAACTGTATGTTGAATTATCATTTTCAAAAGTCGGGTGTCGTTGGCTCATTAGCGACCGCTCATGGCTCTGACGGAGACAAACATATTCTTCAGTGGAAGGTGCGTTTGATTTATTAACCAGCGGCACTTTTAAAATGAACATCAAATTTGATGACATGTTGTTGGAGCCTTTTGTTTCTGCTAGCTGATCAGTCACCGCTCGTTTCCAGGCGATCACTCAATCGCAAAACTAAACATCAAACCTAGAAAACGTGTAACTGATTCACTGTTTTGTTTGTGTGGGAAATGTTTTTGTGTTTTTTGGCTTTACTGATGCACTTGAATGCAAACTCTAGCTCTGTTGGCTAGCTAGCGGAGCTGCTGTTGCCATGGAAACGGGTGTGGAGTTCAATAAACAATATTAAAAAAAATATGCCTCATTCGCTAATAGAAAGTTGTAATATTCATAATAATCAGAAGTGGTAGGGCAAAATATTTCATAAAGTATTTAACAAACTGTCTCCTACAGCGGCCGTTGTGTGATATTTAACCAGTTGTCCAATCTAAAAAAATAAATCAGCTTAGTCCTCTTTTCCAACTTTCCAAGTTTACATATCAGAACAGTTTTCCCAACTTTATTTTAAGGCACATTTAATAGAAATCGGATAAAAAAATAAGGGCCTTACAAATATTCATGCTCATTCTGCTTCAAAGCAGATCGATTTCCCGTGACTCAGTTTGTTTCGGTGTCTGTGGTCTCTACTGTATTAAAACTGTGGTTCAGGTTGATCAAGTTTTCAGGTCACTGAATCTCTTTTTCTTGATCTTTGGAGATCAAATTGGTAAAAATTTGCCTGTCCAGATTTAAAGTTTTTTCTGCCTGGAGGCAACACATACAGGAATTAGTCTTATGGCTGAATTATAAATCATAGTTTCCAAAAGTTGTCCAGATAGTAATTGAAACATCAAGAAGCTAAAATGAAAGTGAGGTTCGCTGAAGCTAGAAAAGCCTTTAATTGAACTGGAAGTTGTCGAGGCAACCAACACAATTACTATTCAGACCAAATCAGAGACTTTCCAAGCCAATTCAGCTGCTAGATTTTCTCTGACATCATGTTGAACCCTTTGGATTTAATCGCTAAAGCAACAAGCATTTATTTTTAACCCCCTGAAATGAATCATGTTTCTTGATTAGTCATGCATCCTGTGCAAAAATCAAACACAAAAGTTTGTGTCACGCCGCGTCGTTCCTTTTGTTCGGTGAGGATTTGTTTGAATCCTTGTCTTGTAATCTTTTTCTTCCGGCTCGGAGCACAAACACGTCGTCTCCATATCATAAACACTCGCTGCGATCTCTGCCTCTGCTTCAGGATTTAAATCCTTTTGTCTGAAACGGAGGCCAGATATTGTTCCTCTCACCTTCAGTTCTTTGCAGATTTGCTCAGGTCATTTTCACACAGAGGATAACGGAGGTTGTGGAGTCGTGAGAGGATTTCCGAGCGGCAGGGCGGCTGAAGGCTACAACTCATCCATTCACCTGTTTTCCTCTCTCATTCACACACGGCTCACCTTCACTGTCTCCGTAAGGCGATGAGTCGTTTCCTGACCGTTTTCTAACAAACCTGCGGCAGCTTGTTTGTTTTGAAAGTATACAGGTGATTTTGTGCTTTATTTGACAGTGAAAGTACATCTGCAGATGCATTTGGTGTATAAATAAATTAATCATAGCTTAACGTCACGTTTTATCTGAGTTAAATCATCCCTGCAGGCGATATCATGCTTTAATTACTATACATACCAAGTTTCTTCATTAATCTGAATTTGTTTTTTGTTCCATTTCACTTTTCTTTCTCCTTCTAGTTCTCGGGTTTTATCTATTTGAAAGATAAAAAGTTTTTTTTTTCTGTTTATGTAGAACAAATTCATAGTTTGGATGCTAGTTATTGATTTATGAGTTAATCTAAAGTTGGTTGATCTTATGCTTAATGATAAATTAAGGGTGTCATTTTCTCATAATGTTACCAGAATAAAATAATTTCAAAGCTCTGATGTTGATGATAATTTGATGCTGAAGTTTTAACCTAAAAAGTATTTCCTTATACTCTAAGTACTTCTTCACAAGAGGGTCAATCTTATCAGACTTCTCATAAAATTATGACTTTATTCTCATAATATTGAGACTTAAAAAAAAAACATTATGACTTTATTCTGTTAAAAGTACAACTAAATTCTCATATTATAACTTTTTTCTAGTAATTTTGCAACCTTAATCCCGGAAAATTAAGACTTTATTCTCATAATATTGAGACTTAAAAAAAAAACATTATGACTTTATTCTGTTAAAAGTACAACTAAATTCTCATAATATTATAACTTTTTTCTAGTAATTTTGCAACCTTAATCCCGGAAAATTAAGACTTTATTCTCATAATATAAAGACTTTGTTAAAAATAAAATTTTGACTATTCTCGTAAAATTACAACTAAATCATCATAAGACTTTTTCGACTAATATTACGACAACTTTACTGTCATATTATGACCTTTTTTCTAATAATAATAATATTACAGCTTTTTTCTGGTATTAATACGGCTCTATCCTCATATTACGACTTTATCCTGGTAACAGCTTTTTTTGGTGATATTGCAACTTTATTCTGGTTAAAATTACAACTTAATTTCTGTAATATTATAATTTTGTTCTCATTAGTTTGACTATATTCTCGTACAAGTATATTCTGGTAATATTATAACTTTTTTTACATAATTTTACTTCCATACTTCTACCATCATTTGCTGCATGGGTTTAGGATACGTTTCCTGTAATCTACCTGTTGAGATTTGCACTGATGGTCATTTCATTTACCCCAAATAAATTTCCTATAAATTTCTGTAATGTAGCCATTCTAGCAGTGATAAACTCATTTGAAGTCGCTCTCTTTCCGTCTCTACAGAGTCACAGATTATGTCAAAAATTGATTGGCCTTGTGGTTTCTTCTTTTTCAAAAAAAAAAAAAAAACGAGAAATCCCTCACACGCCACAAGACGCAGCTAAATATAGTTCTGCCACATCAAAGGTCTTCTTTGAAAATATGTCTGTGTGTGTGTTTGCTGCTCAGTCAGTAGCTGTGCCTTGGAGGAAGGCTAATCTGAGAGGTACACAGCCCCCGTCTCCCCTCCGCCCCCACCATGCCCACAGACACAATCAACAAGCTCTCCTCTGGAGCTGCGACACATGCTCTGACAATCACTTTCTCTTATTTCGTTCCCTGCTGCTTGTTTGTTCTCATAAGCCTTAACAAATCACTCCCTGTGTGTTCTGCTTTATTGATTTTGCTTTGAAGGGTTCTCCAAGCAGGTACGAGAGCAAACCGGCTTTCATGTTATTTCATTTGATACTGGAATCCGGATCATGTGCTTGTCAAAATAAGATGACTGTTGAGGAGGAGGGCTGTAAAAAATAGTTTGTCGTTATCAGATGATTTACTAGTCATTGGTTGTGGTGTCAAAGGTGACCTAGGATAGCACTATGATCCATAAAAACCATGTTTCTTGCATGTTTTGCACTAAATCATCCTGAAATAATGAGATTTTAGTCTGGTCAGTAATTTCAAAATTGGCAGTTTTAGGACATCTTGTCACATTAAAGGGGACCTAATCTGAAAAATTAACATTTTCTGCAATTTTGTGTGTCCATTTGGGTTACTGCTGCTTCTAAAACCATAACAAGCGTTAAAAAAACACCCAGCAGTCTTTTTGGCAATAAATTGCCAAAAATGATCCGTTTCAAAAACTTACAGAATGTAACGTTGCAAATCCGCAGGCACTGCCCGTTACTTGGCAACCCCAGCAGAGTTGTGGCCGTCACCTAGCAACCAACCTGAGCTCCAAGTTTGTTCAGTTGGTTTTCATATTCAAATTCAAATTCAAAAATACTTTATTAATCCCAGAGGGAAATTAAATGTTGTAACTCATTAATTTAATTCTTCAGAGTTATTGAAGAAGTTGGCAGGAAAGATCTATCGTAGCAGTCTGTATTACAGTGAATCTCAAGAAGCCTCTGACTGAAGATATTCTGCCTTCACAAAACAGTCTCATGAAAAGGATGGTCAGGGTTGTCCATAATTTTCTTGACTTTATGAAGAATGGTAATACTTTTTGATGTTGTTTGTGCTGTACAATGGCTGCTGGAAAAGTGTTTTGTGGTTTACTCACCATCAAGAAACCTCTTGCTGCATTCTTGTTGGTTGTGCATTAGGCTCCACTTTCAAAGATGTACGCTTGTAAAATTGCACATGTGATGCAGCTATTTTCACGTCTGAGTGTAAACGTTGAGTGTGGGGTTGTGGCCAGGAGCAGTTTATTTGGATTTAAAGGTGACCTATGATGGTTGATCGGGTTAGGATAGATATATGGGCGATACAAAACGAGTTCGTTACTTTTCTTTTTTTGCCTAAAATCATTCTTAAATAATGAGATTTTAGTCAGCAGTAAAACCAGCTGACCAAACGTGCTAGAGCTCGATTGGGTTGCTATGCGACGGGCTGGGGTTGCTAGGTGACGGGCTGGCGTTGCTAGGTGACAGGCAGTTAACGCCAAAAAAATAGCTGGGCTGGTCTTTTTTTAAGGACTTTGGCTGGTTTTCGAAGCAGTAGAAAACCAAAAGGAAGTACAGAGATGTTCAACATGTGAATTTTGCATAATAGTTCCGCGTTAAGATATTTCATGAAATTGGGCTTTACTTTATTTGATACTGATCAAGAATGTCTTTTTTCTAAGCGATTTAAACAGATTTAAATCAGTTTTTTTTTTTTATTATTTGTTTAAGCTCAAGTTTGGCGGTTCTCACTGAAGGCGGTCATATATCTTCAGCATTTGAGGTTGGAAATATTGAGTCAAATGAATCAGAGCTTAAAATAACCATGTAGAAGCTTCCTGAATTAGCTCTGCTGACCTTAGTTCAACTAAAATAAAACTTTGATTATTAAAGTCTCACTTATTCAGTTAAAAAGGGGACAGAGTACATTATTTAGCACTCAACTAAATATAGTCAGTTTTAGAAGTGGTAGCTTTCATCAGTGGGTTGTCTATCATATTTAATTAGTTGCTTCAACTTTAACTTTAGAAAGACTGAAAAAAAAGGGTTTTGTTTTTTTAAACTTCAATCTTCCTTTTGAAAAAATCTCCTCAAATATTTGACAACCAGTGGTGGGCCCTGATCATTCCTCAGACCAAAAATGAGTCACGAATAATCCATGTTTTTTTAGACTGGAACAAAACCTCTGAAAATGGAAGCAAAGCAATCCAAAACATTTTCCTTTTCTTTTATTTCCACTTAAAACAGATTTATTTATTTATTTTTTGCATTATTCAGACGGTTTAATCTCTTTTAAAGCAATAATATTATCATTGTTCATTAAAAAACATAAAAATTAAAATCAGGTGTTTCAGGAAAAACAAATTTTTAAGGCTCCACAATATATCGCAAATAAATAGTCATTACAATAAATCAACAAAAATATATCGCAATAGACACGGGATCAATATCAACAGAAAATACATCTGATAGGATTTTTAATAATGTCAATAAACTCAGATCCAGAACCGCACAGCATTCTGGGAGATATAGGCAAAGGAAAGGCTTAAGCCTCTGGTGCTCACTCTCTCTTTGGTTACCTAGCAACTCACTCATTTTTTGGTTACCTAGCAACAAGCTGTTGAGTAGCTTGCGCAGCAGCAGTTTCAGGTTCTGCTTTATAATTGCTTAAAAATAAAAAAAAACAGCTAGGAATGAAAACTGGATAAATATTTATTTAATATTTCAGTAATTTAAAACCTAAAAAAACAAGTCAGCAATCATTGATATCGACCAATATGATACACTTATATCATGGTATGTTTTTTCAGCCATGTTGTCCAACCGTATGCTAATGTAATGTTTAGCTAGTTGGACAGAGTGTCATGGCAACACATGCTCACACATTGCCCAAAATGTCAAAGGTTGCAAATAAAAAAAAGCATAAAAGGGATTTATTGCAACTAATATCACAACTTTTTGTAAAAACATTTTATCGTCTGTCCATGTCTATTCGCTTATAGGGAAATGCGACCCAAATCAGATTTGGGTAACTACAGGAAGTCTGAACATCCCAATTCAAATATCTGTATTTGTGTTGTTTCCGTATGTGGAGCTAAATCTGACATATCCAATAATTTTCAAGTCAGAATGAAGTCAGAATGATCATGTTGCATTTTATCTAATATTTTTATCCAAACAGACTTCTTTGTTTCACAAAATTCCATTCTTATGAGTTGTTCTTTATTTCTTCTAACTTCTCTTTGGCCTTTTATAATCTCGTAGTAATAATGTCTGTTCTCGTTTCTCAACAACTTTAAAATCCACCCATAGATGGCGGCCATTTTTGTTTCCATAATCAGAGGCTGCTGTGTGACGTCTTATGCACATGTGGGTCGTTTGAGGTTATTCACACAGACAGAAGTGTGATTGCATTTAATTAGTAGTACGAACAACCATGCAAAAAAATAAATAAATAAAATCTGAACTGAGCATTTAGTCCTGCTGTGTGAACGTTGCCTTAGTCTAAAGTGAATAAAATTGTGTGACTTGTGGGAGTTGAAAACATATTGATGGCGTATTTTTCATCCTTCCACAATTAAACAGCAACTATTTACAGTATCTCTCTGTAAGTCCCAACAAACAGAGTTTATACGGGCTCTGTTTTTAGTTTGAACAATGTTCTCAGATGTGAAAACCCATTCGGCACCTCCAGGGTAGAGCGCTGCGTGCTATCACAGCTGGGATCAGCTTTAACAAGTCTAATTAGCACATGGCAAAGACGGAACATTTACGAAGTTGTTTGTACCGCATTTGATGCTGTAAACATTTTTTTTAAGTAACTAGAAGAAGATCCTTACATGTCAGTAAACTTGACTCAAGACGTCGCAGTGCAGAGGGGAATATTGCTGTTATTAGCGGAGCCTCCTGTCAGGAAGTCTTTGACATGCTGTCACCTCCATGCAAATGGGCTGGATTTCACCTCTGGGTGTCCAAATTGCATCACTTAGCTGCTAAATTGGTGCTTCGCCTTTCCTCCACTGGCTAAAAGCTCAAATAGTCGACCTTTGCCATGCAGGAGAGAAAGAGACAAAAAGGAATGAAGAAGACGTTTAATGAAGAGACGGAACGGGGTCGGCGCGGTTACGCTCGGGGTTATTCTAAAACATCAACCAAAGTTTGATCATTTTAGGCATTAATGTGCATATCTATACAGAAATTACATTGCAGCATCAGTTTATCCTTAATCATATTTTCACAGGTTAGACATTTCAGAAACTGATAAAAACATCAGTCACCAATTATGGAACAATCAATAAACATCATGTTTTGTCAAATGCCTTCATCAAAGTTGTCAAGCAAGTGGACATTAAACATGTTGATCAATATTCCAGTTGTTAATCAAAGGAAACTCTAAACAAATGTGTTTTAGCCTTGATTTAAAGAAAGTCAGTGTTTCAGCAGTTTTGCAGTTTTCTGGAATTTGTTCCAGATTTGTGGTGCTTAGAAGCTGAATGATGCTTCTCTGTGTTTGGTTCTGATTCTGAATGCAGAGCAGAACCAGAAGACCTGAGGGGTCTGGAAGGTTGCTATGACAACAGCAGATCTTTAATGTGCTGTGGTGTTAAGCCTTTCAGTGATTTATACACAAAATATAAATATAAGTATTTTAAGTAAAATCTACACAATGCCAAGTATTTTATATAAATTACTTAGGGAGCCAATGTAAGGACGTATGAATTAGTTTCTCTAAATTTTACTGGATCATTAGTTTTTGAATCCTAGAAACATTCTTCGGGTGATAAAAGGCTGATTTTGTAACTGTCTTTATGTGTCTCTGAATGTCCAGACCCAGTTTTCAGGCCTGATCTTTAGTTTCCAGCTGTAAGAACTTGAGCTGACTCTTGATCTTTTCTCTTTTGGTCCAAAAATAACGACTTCAGTTTTGTTCTGTTCATCTGGAGAAAGCTATGGCACTTTCATGTATTGTTTTGTTCTTAGCATCTTGTTAAAGTTTGGGTTCGAAGTCACCTGGTGACATCATAATGTAGAGCTGTGTATCATCGGCGTAGTCATGGTAACTAATCTTACTTTTGAATGTTGTAGATGGAGATGGAATCTCCTTTCAAAATCTTCTCTGTTTCTTTAGTAATTTGGGTTTTATTTGTGGTTTTATTATTGTGGAGGCAAAAGGAGATAACACATCCTGCTAATGGTTTGATTAAGGGTTTAAAATGGATTTGGCCTGCATGCATGGAAACCAACAAAGAGGTGAATTAACACTAGAGTCATGATTTTACACTAGTATGTTTCATAATTAAGCATCCGATCCAGTGTAGCTTGCTGGTGTTTTAAGAGTGGGAGAGTGATAATGGTCCACATTACTCTGATACTGAGATACTGAACAAGTGAATCTTCTGCTCCGTTATACAGCAGTGAAGCTCAAACCGCTGTTTTCTGTTTTTCACAGGCACTACTCGGCAGCCCAAGGAGGGAGAAGTCCCAGGCGTGGATTATAACTTTGTGACCGTCGACCGGTTTATGGAATTGGAGAAAAGCGGCGCTCTGCTGGAGAGTGGAACATATGAAGGTGAGGATTCAGTAAAGATGGTGCCTGTGACTGTGGCATTTTTGATTCTTTACAGAAGGCAACTAGGGTTGAAACTATTAATCGATTATTGAAATAATCATCAACTAATTTAGTAATTGATTAATCATTAACTGGTTTTAGCCATTTAAAAACCAGCTGAAATGATTAATTGGATTAATTGGATTATTCAAATAATTATCAAGTGATTGATTAATCATTATCTGATTTATACAGACTCTAGAAAAGGGATGTTTGCTGAAAGAGAGCACTGATTAAGACAAAACTGTATAAAATATACAGACATTTTGTGTTTAAGATTAATAAAAAAAAAACATCTTTCTGTAAATATGTCCTGCCAGAAACTCCTCATGTGGCATCGTTTCAGCTTCACCTGGTTTGAAACTAAATTATTAGTCAGCAGATTAGCTTTCCTTGAGGGCTAGTCAGTCAGAAAAGACTTTTCTCACGTTGATGTCAAGCTTCACTAAAGAATTTCTACATTGTTGCATTATTTTTTATTTATTTGCATCTTTTAATGCGTTTCTGATATTGTATAAGCAGAATGTGCCAAATTCTTATCCGATTAATCATTGGAATTATTGATTAATCGCTAACTGAAATAATCGTTAGCTTCACTATAACATGGCAGGGGATTTATTCCTCCATTTTTTTCTTGAGCTCTACCTTCATCCATCCATCTTTTAGCTCTGTGGAGGAGAGAGAGTCATCAGTCATCAAGGACGCTTAAAGGAATCTGTAAACACTGAATAGTGGAGAAAAAAGCCCACACACACACTTCCTCAGCACCTTCATGCTGCCTTTCTCATGGCCTGGACCTTGAGCTGCAGCAGCTCTTCAGTCTCTGAATCAAAACAAACACATTCTCTGTCGGTGGTCAGATAGGCTGGACACTCGGATTTTAAACTTAGCTCAAAATGCTTCCCTTGGTCCGCCTGACGACCTCCAACTCCAGCAAACCCTGCCAATACACAGATAACGCTCTTCTCCTCCCACATGACTCCAGTCTCAGTCTGCTGCTGCAAACTGGAGGATGGAAGAAAATTTAATTTCTGAAGCTCAGTTTAATGCCACTGCCAGGGGGGTTGTCAGATCCTTTTGGCGATGGAAGCTGTTTTCCACAGGGGGGAGAGCGAGGCTGAGATTTTTTCTGTGTAATTGATTTGCCATCATTCAGCATTTTATGTGTTTTAATGATTTAATAGCCAATTAGATGAAGAATAAAAAAATAAAGAATCAAATTTGAAAGGAAGAGTACTTGGAATAATTTGTTACAGCAGCAAAGATTTGTTAAAAGGAACAATTTACAACAGAGCCTCACAGATTCACAGCTTTTTGTTGGGAAGATGTTTCAGCATTCTGCTCACGTCTCACTGATTTGTGTTTTTTCAGTTGGACAAAATCACCGAGGTGTTATTTTAAAACCTGTTCATTCCAGCTTTGGGTCAAATAGTCCCTTCAACAACTCACACATTCATACCTAGACATCTCCAAATTCCAGGCTTTTTTACTTCCATTGTAAACATTAAATTAAAGCTCCGCGGAGCCTCAAGCGGCCCTCGCAGCTAGCG
>NW_015113325.1:344974-346572 GCF_001443285.1 Poecilia latipinna | reverse complement strand
AAAAAAGCTGATATTCTGAACTCTTGTCTCATGCTTATCTTTTGACGTTAAATCCAAATGTCTTTACTAGAGATGTGCCGATCAGGTTTTTTCCTCCCGATACCGATACCGATCACCCATGAGGGCCGAACACCGATACCGATCACCGATACCGATCACATAATTATTAGGCCCGAGCAGCTAAGCGCTGCGAAGGCCTCTTGTAATCGCGCTGCTTATTATTCTTCACTCGTCTTATTATTCTTCCGCCAAATAAATTGGCTTTTAGGGGGCTTTATCATATTCAAAAACTCACCAAACTTGGCGGACGCATCAGGTCTGCGTGAAAATTACGTATTTTAAGGTCCCCGGAAAAATCGCAACAGAAACGGCTCAAGGGCGCCACCTAGCAACTTTCAAAAGACCCTTTCCTATTCACTTACTTTATCGTAGAGACTTGAAACTTGGTACACTTGTAGAGCTCCCCAAGACACTCAGAATTTACAATTAATGTCATAGTGCAAGTATCACAGATTGTCGGCCATTTTGGATTGAAGTTCCGATTTTGACCCGATTTTGGCCGTTTACAGGGTTCGCATTTGATCGAACTTGTCCTAGGGATTTTGATGGATCGGCTTCAAACTTGGTCTGTTGGTTCATAAGGCATGCCCGATTCAAAGTTATCAAAACGGTGAGTTTTCGTGCATGCTGAAGGGGTGATACCTGGGGTCAAAGTTCACCTATTCGCCGTGAAACACAAAACTGTTATAACTTTTACACAAAAACTCACAGAGGCACCAAACTTTCAGTGATTGATCATCATCGGGTCCCCTACAATACCCAATGGTCAAATGATGACATCACTTAGGCCACGCCCCCTGAGAACAGGAAGTGTCATGTTTTACTGTGAACGGTCGCTATCTGACCCCTTTGACCTAATCAACATGAAACTGTGTCCACAGACAGAAAACATGTTGGTGTGTCATGGATTCCAACCCTGTTTCGCTTTGATGGAGCAGGTGGGCGTGGCGAAGTGACCTGTAACGCCATGTCCATACATTTGGCTGCAGATTCCACAATTTTGAGCCCAGCTGCACCAAACTTGACATGACTGATCCTGGTGGGATGCCTGACGATCCTATGTCGTCATAGTCTGACGTCATCTAAGCCCCGCCCCCTCAGAACAGGAAGTGCCTTTTTTTGACTTGTAAAGCTCCATCTATGGCTCTCTCAACCTAATCAAGATGATTCTGTGTTGGATGACAGATAACATGTTGGTCTCACTTGCTTTAAAGCGCCAAGAGTTTTCAGTAGAGGGCGTGGCCGTGGCAGCGCGGCGAAGCAGAGGGAACGCCGCCGCCATACGTTTGGCTCTAGATTCCACATCGTTCAGCCCAGCTGCACCAAACTCACTAGGATGCATCCTTATTCGTCCCCGAACAGGAATCCATAACAGTCGTTGATGGGCGTGGCCTAATTTCTCTACAGCGCCCCCTAGAATTTTTTAAATAAGCAGCCCCAAGCCATGCTTTAAACTAGAATTATGAAACTTGGTACACATGTATATGATGTCAGGACCTACAAAAAAGTCTCTTGGAGCCATGGTGCAAACCCAACAG
>NW_015113325.1:331248-340809 GCF_001443285.1 Poecilia latipinna | reverse complement strand
GGCGCTTGGCTGCGAGGGCCGCTTGAGGCTCCGCGGAGCTTTAATTTTAATTGGATTGTATTTACAACCCTCCAGAGTTGGGTCCAGTTCAGAAACTCTGATTTTTCTCCCTAGACAGAAATATAATTCCCACAATGAGGCTGTTTAAGGCATCCACTGCATCCCAGCACCATATTAATACAAAGTCAGCCAAATATTTTCCATGCATCATGAAACGGCCTCCTCCTCCTCCTCTGTGTGCTTATTGCACAGCTGGTTTTCACCTGACTGGTACATATTTTTTCTGCGGATGAAAAGTGCCGGCTTTAATAAATCTGATGGATGACTGGTTGCAAACTGTTGACCAATCATTTTTTCTGACAGGAAATATTACTTGATTTTACTCTTTACATTAAGATGTATTACCAAGCAGCTTGATTCCTCTATAAGGAGATAAAACATGTTTAATAATGCCGCAGCTTTCGCCAGAGAGCCATTATCAGCTCAGAACCAGGCGCTCTGATCTTTACTCTCAAATTAAAACAAATAAATAGGAACTCAAACTGATTTTTAGTTTGTTTAACTGAAAACTGAATAACTGGATTTTTAAATAGCTATAAATGTAGGTCAAAAATCTAACTCGTCAAAAAAATAGAGCAAATTCAAGGTTTAAAATTTAAAAACAATTTCAAACTTTCTTCTGCAAACAACTGCAATAAAGTTTTTGAGAGCATGTAACACACAAGTTACCAGCATACATCAACGAAAACAAAAAAAAAAACCGACATGTCAACAAAAGTCATAAAAAAACACAATACATTTACAAATAATAACATTTCACAACAGGTTAGCACTTAGAAGTACTCCCTGCAACATTAACCATGTTTTCCATTGAAAATAGTGATAAACGTAGCAATCTTAGCATTGGTTTTAAATGCTTATTTAGTCATCGCTTAAATTTTTACAAATTTAATCACATTTTTAAGCAAATAAAACTTTAAATTGTAAACTACTTCTTTAATAAATCCTATAAACATTCTATTCAACAGTGAACTGATAAAGGTGCAAATAAATAACGAATAGGTGAAATAATTTGCTCACCGGTCTCACCAGAGGACAGCACAGCAGCACAAAATGGCGCCGCCTCCAACCTCCTGGTTGTTCACTCTACAAGCAGAAGCACAGAGAGAACCGAACAAGTTAACAATGGTGAACTTAACTCATCGTTTCGACAGTAAACAGACATAAAACCATTCTTAGCATCAGCAATGTTTGCTAACGATTCGTTTTATATAGTTTTTTTGTACCTCTTCTTCCGTGAATCTTTTGCGTTCAGTTAGCACCTCAGCGATCAAGTCGCAACGGAAATGAAGGAGGAAACCACGGAGGTGGTGGGCGGGACAATGCGCCACTTGGAAAGAGCTCATTGGTTAAAACCGATGCTAGCGATTTTCTTCCTGAAAAGTTAACCCTTTAATTGCTGGTCATGACAATAATTCACCCAAAATAATTAACAACTGTTAAAATAATAAATCTTCCCATTTTCATGAGAGTTTAAAGGATTTTTTTATTATTATTATCATTAAAGCCATATTTAAATGTGTGTTCCACATTATCTGTGGGTGCCACACCTAGAGGGGGGGCCAAAACGATGGCAGAAAAATAATTTGTAGTAAGCATTTTCCATATTAACAGCTGTTGTGCTTTTTGATTTTTTTTTCCCCTTTAAAACCCAAAGAGCCATTTTCTAATTTTTTTGACCCACCAGAGCTTTTGACTTGACAATTTTGGCTCATGTTGTAAAAAGTTTGGACATTGCTGCCGTTCAGAAGAACATGTGCTAACATTAGATGGGCCAGTTAAGAGCGTCTACTGAAGCTAATTTAAAGGTACATGTACCTATTATTCCTGTTTAGGATGGAACAGTGTGTGTGTGTGTGTGTGTGTGTGTGTGTGGTGTGTGTGTGTGTGTGTGTGTGTGTGTGTGTGTGTGTGTGTGTGTGGGTGTGTGTGTGTGTGTGTGTGTGTGTGTGTGTGTGTGTGTGTGAAGCCAGCAGAAAGCAAACATGCAGTCCAGCAGCAGACAGTCCGTGTGATGAGCCGGCGGAAAGGCAAACGTCTCTGCTCATAAATACGTCCATGTTCAAGATTTACGGCTAGCAATTCCATCTCCAGAGGAAGCCTGGTCGATTGCTTTTTGCGCCTGTCCTGCAGTTCATGCAGGAAACTCGCTGTGTGCAACTCCGCATGCAGAAAATCCACATAACGCAGGTGAAAAAACAAAGGTTGCTCAGTCTGTTGTGTTAATTCTTTGCATAGATGTCCTGCTAAGAGTCAACTCAAATGCACACTTTATCTAGGAGGAGTAAAAAGGGAAGAACACCTGCTGGGACTGATGAAAGGTTAAACTGGTCCCAGTAACAGACATGATGAAGGACAGGCCCACTCAGTGAATCACAGACAGAAAAATCACTAAACTGGAAGTGTTTTCATTCAAAAACAATGTTCATTTTCATTTTGAATTCATTATTATGTAAAGGTTATAAATCTTTTGTTAAAGCTGAATTATGTAATTATGTATGTTCTTTATAAGAAAAAATTCAAAATATGTAAAACATCTTTTACATATTTGTTGAAACTCTCACCATGTTGTAAAAGTTTATGACACAGATAATCTGTGAAAAAAAATTATCTTGCTGTCTGAAGAAACAACCAGTCAGAACCAGAAGGAGGGGCTTAGTGCTGCCAATCACCTTCATGAAGTTGCTGCTAAATGCGCTAATGGCAGAGAAACAACTCGTCGTTACAGGAAAACTGTTTATCTGCTGTCATCTGTGGCTATGTCAATTAGCCTCCACATTGACGACAGGCTATGCTAACTGCAGTGTGGCACGAGATTGTGATTGACAGTGCTAAGACCCGCCTCCTGTCTCCGATTGGTTGTTTCTAGTTTGAACTGGGAGAAGGTGGAGGAGCTGAGTTTTTTCAAGGACTAACGGTCTCATAAATTGTCACAACAAAGTGACAGTTTCAACAGATACATACAAACATATATTTTATAAAAGCTACATATTGGACCTTCAGTTATCATTTTTTTGTTTTTTACAGACGTTTGTAGGTGGATGTCTGTTGCTGCTCTCGCTCTGTTTGTGTATCAGGTGGTCAGATGCTGCAGGATTGTTTTATTGTTGTACAGAATCAGATAAAAGTTAAAAATTTTATTGAGGAAAGCAACAGTAAATTTGAGTAAAATTGAAAGTATCCAGTTGGAGATTAAAGAGAACAAACTGAAGCTGCAGAAGAAAATGCTTACAACTGTAGACCATCCATCCTTCCTCACTTATTTTCTTCCCTTCATTCCTTAATTTATCGTTTTACTTTCTTTCCTTCTTCACTTCCTTTCTTCTCTCCCTCACATCTATAATTCATGTCATTTGTGTATTGTTATTGATCTGAACTTGCTGTATTTGACTTATGACTTTGTGATGACTGTAAATGACTTTATTGATACACATTTGTTTTGTTGTTGTTTTTTGGGGTTTGTTTTGGTGTTGTTGTTTCCTCATTTGGCCAGGAGTTGTTTGTTGCCTTTTGACCGATGTTTTGATTTGAGGGGTTTTTGGGGGGGACAAGGTTGCTAGGCGATCTCCACAAACTGACGGTTGGCTGTTTTGGACATAGTGCAGAGAGTGAGCGAGCATACGAGTCACGGTTGAGGGGAGATAACTAAGGAATAGTCCAATTAAGGTCCAGACAATCAATTAGCTGGCGCTCGGTTGATGAGGGAACAAGGTGGGTGGTTTGATGAGTGAATTGTATTTATTGAGCGTGATGTTTATGTTTCGACATGAAATGGTGTTAATATTTGATTAACTGTCAAACAGTTGGAATACGTTTTAGTTCATTTGTAACATAGAAATGTTATAGTTAATTAAATACATTGTAAATTTAATGATATTACATAAAGTAAGGTTTAAGGTAAAAGGTTAGAACCATGAAGAGTTACTAATGATATTTTATTTGTATGTTTGTAGCTCTTTCGGTGTGTTCATGTACAAAGGCTGTTGAATAAAGAAACGTGAGCCATCAGTTAGAGAGACCATCTTTTCAACCGGGACGCTACAATGACGATAAATAAACTGAATCAGTTGCTGCAGTTTTTCTTATATTTTTCCATCAAGCTACAGCAGCTGCTTTTCAACAATCTTTACACCAGAAGTCTGTGAACTTCAGCAACCTGAAACTGCCCATCAAGGGGAAACTCCGGCTTTGTGTGCTCTGTAGGGATTGTCTAACACATCAGTTGTGGTGTTAGCATGATGCTCATTCAGTGTCAGCATTCAACAACAACAGCAACAAAAAACCTTCTGATGCAGAAATCCTTGAACTGCTTCAGTTAAGATGCACACTCCCCAATAAACTAATCCCCCTAACAAACGACGAGGCCCAGTCATCTTCCTCACAAAGACTTCAAAGTGAAGCCAGGAGTCGGACTGTGAATGATGGAGCTCCTGTGTGTTTGGCTGACAGAGTTAACCAAACAAGCAGTTTCAGAAATGCTCACCGGGGCCAGCTAAGCTCCTGACGGTGACCACTTAAGTGCTGCGCGGTCTCTCTGGAGTGAGTTTGTGGGAATAAGCATTTCCTCGGACGTTTCGCTGGCCTGCAATGCGTGAGCTTGTGTGTCCTCGTGGATATATTGGTGTTGTGCGTGCATGCTTGGTGGCGCGTTAAAGGTTTCCTCTGCCAGGGGGAAACATCTGTTTTTTTTAATGTCACCGTATATTCTGGAGCCGAACGCCTCAGGTTAGAGAAAGAATGAAATAAAGAAAGCACTGCAACACATTATTTTTACTTACTGTAATGTTTTCATTCAGCTGCCAGCATATTTTCTGACACTTACGGAGACCTTTTATGTAAAATTCACAGTTAGCACCATTTCCATTTAGGTTTCTACTGCTTCTAAAAACCACCCAGGTGTTTTAAAGAAACACCGAGACAGTTTTTAGCAATAAGTTAATATTATCTGTTGTCAGAACATGAGTCATTTCAAAAACCTTTTGAATGTTGAGTCAGAAATCAGCAAAAACTGCTCTTCACCTACTGACCCCCGCAAAGTCTAGATGTTACCTAGCAACACGAGCAGCGTTCCACCCCGTTACCTAGCAACATGAGCAGAGTTCCGCCCCGTTACTTAGCAACCCCAGCACAGTTCCAGGACATTTGGGCTATGGCTGCTGGAAAAGACAATTGTTTTATGGTTGACTTACCGTCCAGAAACCACTTGCTGCATTCTTGTTAGTTGTGCAGGAGGCTTCACTTCTACTTTTCAAAGATGTATGGTTGCATAATTGTTTTCACACACTTTCATCTGTGAAAGTGTGTGAGATGGGAGGCCAGGGCCAGCAGCTGCAGCTAATTTGACTATAAATATGCTGTAAATGTCAATTAAACATGATTTGACTAATCAATTCCAAATGTAATGACAGCAAAATTAAACAATAAAACATGTACAAGTATAAAAACAATACTAATTCCTCATTAAAGAAAACCAGAAGCCTATTTCTTCAGATGACTAACTAGCTTGTTAGCCTTAAATACCACAATAGCAAACTGATTATCTCGAGAAAATCATGCCAAAATAATTTCAGGTTTGAAACTTACTAAGTTGTGAACTTTTGTCAAGATCTAGGTGAGGTTTATGCTTCTTCCTCCTCAAAGAAATGAAACCTAGCAGCTGTAAACTGATCAGATGCTTTAAAAGAACCATGAGTTTGAACATGTAACATCAGTTTTATGTAGTTTTGGTGAGTTAGCCTAACCGTATATTCTGTTTCTGTTCCTTCTTTAGCTTTCAGTTTGACTGAAAGAGTAGAGAGTTATTCAGAGATTAAAATGTATTACAAAAGCGATGACCGGTCCATGAACTCACTTTTTAATTTTTCTAATTCGGTCCTATTCTGCCGTTCCTCGCTAACATTTCCGGTTTCTGAAAAGAGGAGGAAAAGAGACGGAGCAGATGAATTTATAATCGGTGAAGGGTGAGTCCTTCGGCAGCCGGGGTCAGCGCTCTAATCGCAGGAAGTGAAGACACTGCGAGGATGTTTAATGAGAGCAACAGGGAGGGCTGGGGGAATTAGCCCTTTTAGATATCATTAAACATTAATACTGTCAGGGGACCGGCGCTCGCTGGGGTCCTTTCATTGACTTTCATGCTGGGTGCTAATAGAGTTTCACCTCCGGGGACCTGAGGGCCCCGCACCCTTCCCCCCAAAGCCGAAGCAGAAAGAGATCAGATCACCTCCTCGCTTCTGAGGATGAGATTATTCAGCCTGGGTGGTAATTTAGATTATTTAAGGTTAAACACTCAAATTAATCCTTTTTCTTTCCTTTCCGTACAATACAGTCATTTAAAAGTATAAAAACTCCTCGGAAGAGTGAATAAATTTGCCCAGGGGTGATCTCACATGAGTCAAACGAGTCGTTTGGCAAAAATAACAGCAATAAAAAAAGAGGTTTATTTACATACATTTTCACCAAATTATTCATTAATTTGTAAATGGAAGAGTTAGCAAGCTAAATATTTAGCTACAACCTTTAAATTAATATTTTAGCTTGCTAAACCTTTACTTTATTTAACTAGCTAACTCAATATTTAGATTCATACTGACTATTTAACTTGCTAGCTAAATATTTTGTATTTTTAGGAAGCAAAACATTTTGCTACCTAAATATATGAAATATATTTAGCTGAATATACAAAATATTTAGCTGGGAAGTCTAAGTATTTGTTTCAGGCTATGTGCCTAACTAACTAAATATAGTTTTTGAAAATTAAATTTCTTAACTTGCTAGCAAAATATTTAGCTTGAAACTAAACATTTTGCTAACTAAATGTTTCTGTTTTAAGCTAAATATTTAGATAACTAAACATTCAGCTAACTAGCTAAATATCTGGCTTCAGACTAAATATTTTGCAAGCAAGTTAAGAAATGTATTTAAATCTAAATATTTAGTTAGTTAGCTACATATCTATCCTCAAACCAAATACCTGGCAAGCTAAAAAAAAAAAAAAAACTATTTTAGAGGGTGGCTAAATATTTATTTAGCAAACTTTCAACTTTTCTTGTACATTTTAGCTTAAAACAAAAGATGAGCCATTTAACTGTGCGGCTCACCATCAAGAGTTTATAAAAATGTTCACAAGACCCAGCTTTTATTGTGATAGTCTACTTCCACTTATCAGTAAGTTACTTTGCATATTAATTTAGCTCCAAACTAGCTAAATGTTGAGCTAATATCTAACCACCTCAGAGCTTATAGAGATAATATCTTGCAAGATATTATATAATATATATGTAGAGATAATTAGCTTGCAAGCTAAATATTTTTGCTTAACACTGAATACTTACCTTGCAAATCAAATATTTAGTTAGTAAACTAAATATTGTGTTTGGTAATTTAATATTTAGCTGGAAACTCAAATTTATAAATTGGTTTATGGTGAAAATGACACTGAGTTTGAAAAATTAACCTTTGTTTTTTTCTCCTATGACTGACTAAATAACCCAAATTATTGCTGTTAATTTTTGAATGTGTAACTTCACGAAGAGACTTAAAGCTAAACAAAACCGTCACCATCAGAGTCAGAAGGCACAAAGAGAAACTGGTTGGCGGCAAAAACGTGTGGATGGCGCCATCTAGAGGCCAGAGTTTCCTTAAATCTCACTGATTTACAGAATGAAGGAAGGAAGGAGGAATCAGATCCTGAAGCAAATTTATAGTTTTCAAATGAAAAAATTAGCAGAGAAGTGTGTAGTGAGGTCAAACTTACATTAAGAGTATGTGAATGTAATTTAAAAGACAAAAAAATGACAGATGGGGAAAAGTTTGCAGTAATCTTAAATTCACTTTGGCTGGTAAAATTGTTTCCAGTGGAGCAAACTGTCAAAGTTACAAACAAAAGAAAACATCTACAGTGATTTTATTCAGGATTTCCAAAAATTCTCAATTTCAAACATCTGATTTTTTCCAGACTCAAATTCACATTTTTTTCTTAGCAGGATTATTGTACAATACGTATAGATTACATTGAAGTTCAGTGTAGTTTGTTTTTATTTGTAAATGCAGAAAATTAGAGTTTTTATTGGTTTGATTGATATTAAAACAGAGCCTGTGGGCAGGTTTACATTTTTTGGTGAAAAATTACAATAAAAAGTTCTGATTGAGATGTTTGTGTGTACATGTTTACTGTAAACTAAAGAGGTTTATTATGTTTTTATGTAAATCCCCAGCAGAGGGCAGCATGCGCTTACGGGTGTATTCAGAGGAGCTGTGTGTTTTAATGACATGATCGGATGGTGGCCGACAGAGGGCGCTGTTGCTGCACAATCATACAGCCAGGTTACCGTTGTGATAAATAATTTCTTATCTTTCCAGGGATTCCTCTCTGGTTCTGTTTGGAGTGCTGACTGCTAAGACCTCAGCTTCACACAGTAAGAAACATCAGCACATTTCCACTGATGGGCCATTAAACGGGCCGCTTTAAAAGAATAAACTCGCTCGGGTTCAGCCCATGCTGCTGTGTGGCTCTGTAGAAATGTCTGCTAACATCAGAGGAATGATGTGCTTTGAAATATTCAGCAATACCCTCGGAGCATCGTTAACGCACAGTTTTTCTTTTCTTTCTCTAACAGATCCTTAAGCCCAGCTGCCAAAGGTAATTTGGTCTAAAAACACCTCGGCTCAACGTCTGCAGCAAAGTGAGTCCTACATATAAAGTGCATTTTTATGAACTTCTGTACATTTTCCAACCTAAATCCAGTTAAAAGAATCTGTTCAAATGTCAAAAATGCTAAAATAAATGCAATTTGTTGGAAATCTAACAAAATCACAACCAATTTTTCATGATCTTGGAGTTAAAATATGTTCAGTAAAAGGAGGTAGAGCTGATTGAACAGAGCCTGCAACAACGGCACGGCGTTCTGCCGCTATGGAAAAACCACAGAGAGCAGGAAGTAAGAGAGACAAACTGGACTTCATCAGTCAGGACAGGTTGACACAACGCCAAGACGGACTGATTATTCCCAAAGAGCTCCATGTAAGACGCTAAGGGACTCAGCTCGCAGGTTCAAGGTTAAAGTTCATGACACTGAAACAATATGGCTGTTTGGAAGAGTCTACGAAGAAAGCCCAAGAAAGAAGATAACATGATGTTAAGAGTTCTGAATTAATATGAATTACAACATTTAACTTCCTCAGGGATCAACAAAGTATTCATGAACTGAACTGAATAAAAGCTGCAGCTAAACGAAGAATAAGACGTCTGGAACAACGTCCTCTGCTGCTGCGTTCGGTCTGAAAGCAGCATAAGACCAAAGGAGCAGTGGTTGGCACATTTCTGCTAATAAGCTAATACAGTGCTACTCTGTAGCTTAGCGCTTTTGCTAACCTTGAAAACCTTTAGCGCGGTTAGCTTCCCCTAGATAAATTTTTCCTAAGAAGTTCTGATGCGCTAATTTGCAAAGCTGTTTTCTAAACATTCAGCTGAATAAAGTTCAACATTTTTGTTGAAGTTTTGGT